>NC_052135.2:63577715-63884218 GCF_016086655.4 Lepeophtheirus salmonis
TTAAGTTTATTTCTGGCCACCAATTTTTCCACTTTGTCACTTTTCCTTTATCCCCTTGTAATCACATACATTTACTTAATATAAATATAAATCCATGTTTTTTGATTACTTATTAAAGTTTTTGAAAAAAACAACAACTTTGACTATTATAATATTATAAAGTCAGATATGCTATTAAAATAATTTTTTTCATTTTGATGAGTCATAAAAGTTTCATTCTTCACTCATTTAGAAGAACTTATTTCTGAAAAAGGCGTCATTAAGAACATAATATGAGTTAGTTAGCATTGAAGGGAGTAAAATAAAGAAAAATATATAGCCTAATATAGTTTTGTCTCGAATTACATAGAATAAGTCGGGAAAGAAAGAGAAGGAGCAAAAAAAAAAGCTATTTTATTTTTTATAAACTTCTGAGTTTATTAAACTTCTTCTATATTTCCTTTACTTATTTTTATCGAAGAAATCCGATAAATAAGGTAATGTTACAACGAGAAAGGAGAAAAATAAAAATCATGTAAGTCGTGATGGAAGGATTATGCACCTATGTTGAGTATACTTCATGGAAATCTAAGAAGGGTGGATAATGGATCATATATCTATGTAAAATGTACTGACATATAACTTGTTTAATATGAAAGTAAACTAATACAAAAATAAATTATTCAACTCAAAATAAACTTTGTTGTATAACATTTAAAAAAAGTCAACTTTATTTAGACTTCAATTGTGTCATATGATATTAACTGGCCTATATTTTTAAAACAAATAAGTTGACATCAAAAGATAATTTCCTACAAATAGTTTTTTTTAAGTAATAACGTAGTTAAATGCATTTATATCGCAGTAATTAATTATAAGAGGTTTATTGATGCTTATTTTAACATTATTAAAAAAAAAACAATTGAAATGTATTTATTTATATATATATATTTAAGGAAAAGCTAATAATTTGTTATATCTAAATATCAAAATTCTTTCTTAAGAATTTTGATATATTATGTATTCATTAATTATACAAATTTTACCACCCTTTCTTAAAAGGTATATTTTGTATATATAGATGTGCACCCAAAAGTTACAGTTGCATGAATAAATTACGAAAAACATGATTTTTATGGAATCAAGAAAAAACAAATCACAACCAATTTTTGATATGTTCAAATATTATATTCAGCTTTAGTTTTTATTCAATAAGCCCTCCTTCACAAGGAATAGCCGCCTAGACAGTCTTGCAAACAGATAGGGCGCTCTTGACGATGAAAGCCGTGTCTATGGGGAACCACACTGGCATGATGGCAACTTGGAGTAAATCCAAATTTGGATCAGAGGTGTGGCAAACATTCTTCTCCAAGGTATTTCAAGCTGCAAAGTTTAGAGGGTTGAGGTCAGGGCTGGAGGGGGCCATAGGGAAATAGGCCCAAAGTCCACCCTATTGTTGTTTTGGAATTTTTGATTCTTCTTGGCTGTATGTGGCTTTAATGGACTTCATGATGTTGTAAGCAGTACGGATGGAGTTGCAAACAGTCTCTCCAGCCTTCTTGACAGTGGTGTAGATGAGATCGCACACGTATTGAATTTTTAGTTGTTGTTTTGGCATTTTTACACTTAGATGGATAAAAATAACGAGTATAATATTATAATTAAATTTTCGGTTCTCATTCTGTATTACTTATTAAATGTATTATTATGATTAGTTCACAAAAAACCTTGGACAAAAATCAAGAAATTGAGGATTGCTCAATATATTTTTTACGTCATATATGTATACTACAGCCCGACACTTCGTAGACATATTTCGATCCAATACAATACTTGTATTCAAATTTTTGGGATGATTTAAAATATGCAAAAATGTTGACTATAGCTTAAAACCTTCATTTGATTTATTAGGCTTAGTTTGACCTCGATATGGCTTCTTTCAAATAAAACTATCAATTTGTAATTGTTCCATTATGACAATGCATTCTTTCTACTTTAAGAACAATTTGCGGTGTTCTCAAATAAAAAAACTGAAGAAATTGTAGGCAGATAGTGACGATAATTCGTCGAATAATATCAAAGTAATTGTTAAACAAACCACATTTACAACTTTGAATTTGCTATGTCCTTAGTAAAATATAATTAAAAAACTTATTTATGGAGTCATAGATGTCTTAATTGAATAAATAATTTAACATTCATAAAATGATCCCAACTGCTTGAATATATATATATATATTTTTAATTTGATAAAGTCAAAGGGCTGTTGGCTTTAAAGCAACAATATTACGTAATATGTATAAGATTTTTTTTTGGGATACTGTACACTTTAGTAAAATTGGATACTTCTTTATTTTGTAGTTATTAAATATTTGTTTCATTTTAAATTATTATTTTTGCCATAAGTTTTTTACAACTTATGGCAAAAATAGGTAGAATCAGTGAGTCAAATTAATGTTAGAGTCCCTGGGCACTTACTACATATATACATACTTTGTAGCTTTTAAGAGGAAACAATAATGCCCATTAAGGCATTAAAAAGAGCCTTTTGATTTTTGAAATAAATTTAGTGAATAAGTTATTGATCATCAAATTTTTTTGAATCAAGGTGAACGTGCTCTAATCATTCATTCAAGGTTCATACACACTCAGGCTACATTAACTTAATGTAATATATTTTCCTCTTAGGAAATTAGATGAGATGATATTTCAATTTTTTATATCCCCCTTGATTATAAGTATTTTTTGATGCATATAATAATCTGTTGATTCGTTAATTTATGAAGTATGGCTGGCGAAGGAAGCAAAATCAGAGAAGCACACACTTAAGTAGGTAGGTGGGTACTACATAGGTAGTGAAAACCTCGAAGTCATCACTTTAAAAACATACTTCATATGAATATGCAACCAGGTTAAGAAATATAAATATATAAAGCGTAGTATTGCAATTCTGCATAAAAGCAGAAGAGGAATTCCTCTATCAACGCATTTTAGCAAATTCCGTAGTGTGCTCTAGTTTTGAAAGCTTAAAGCTCTGCACTTTTTATTAAGACATGAGGTTCATCATTCATCTTCGACCTTTGTAAATATGTATCTATTAGTGTTAGCCTTCGGTTTGAGACAATTATATTTTTTAGTGGACCGAAATATATTGATCCTTGAAAGAAGTTCGGTTTGAACCTATCCCAAAAGAAAGTTCGGTCTCGATCCGTTCTTCAGGAAAATTAAGTTTGGATCGGTCTCATTTAAAATTATGATTCCATAGATGAATTGTTGATGACGTCATGTGATTTTCCAAATTGTGAATACCGACATGCAATGTGTTGCATAAATCATATTTGTACAACTCACAAATTAGGATATGGGGGAAAATCGGTCCATAGATTGAGACCGAAAAAAATCGGTCTATATTTGGAGACCAAAAAAATTCCTCCACGATTTGAAAACAATTCAATTTCGGTCTGCAATTACTGTCTGACCCGAAATATCGTTCCAAATCGGTCTAAAAAATCACTTAAGACATAACTGGAAGAATATCGGTCTTGATATGAGTCTTAACACTAACATTTATGGTTTTCTTTAACAATTTTATACTCGTAATTGCATCTTTAATTTTTGAAATTTACATTTTTTAATATTTGATGTATGAATATTCTATTTTTTTAAAAAGAAAAATGTTTATTAATTTATCAGGTTAAAAAAAGATCACTATTATCTACATTTGAAAAATGTTTTACTTGTTGATATTCACTTTTGTATCCACAAAACTGTATTTTTAGATAATTGGTTCATCACCTATAATTCACAACTACTATCAAATAGTTACATTAACTATTTAACAAAAAAAAAAAGAACAATGCCTATAAGTAATAGACATATCAGATAATTTATTAAGTCCGTTTATACACCTAGATTGTGTGCAAGTTGCAACTTGTATAAGAAAATTATACAAATATGTCCTAATTGATGCCTTATTTGATTGGAACATGAGCAATTTTAATTACTGACTAGCAAATTATTGATGTTATCATTTCATTTTGATCTATTGCAACCATTTGGTTTATTATGTATTTAAGAGTAATATATCTGTGGGGATTTGAACTATTGTGTGCCATACAATACTTTCAACTATCAATTAAGAATATTTATTTAAAATCTTTTTATAGATCGGCCATCCATGGAATATTCACTTATTGAATTATCCTCTTCTCAAGTATTCTAAATTATTTATTTATCTCATTTATTGTTCCTGACTTATACAAGTTACAATTTGTACAAAATCTCAATCTTAACATACGAGTATGTAGTAATATGACACACATAGTTCATTGGTGAATACTTAATTCTTGTCTATACACTCCTTGATAAATATTTTATCAAATTCTCAATACTATTATATTTTAGCACATTTTTGGTGTTAATTAATTTTTCATGGGCTGTCAATTCTCAAATCATACGAATTTTTCTTAAAAAATAGTTTGTTTGATACTTTTTTTATTTATAAAACAATCAATAACATTGAATAGAATCCTACATTTCTTTTTCTTTTTCCTCCCACTAAAAATTCAACACACTCTTTTGTAGGTACACAATATGAAAATGATTTATCCAATTAGTTTTTGCTCATTGAAGGTATCATAATATGATCATTTATATTATGTAAATGCTATATCAATACAAGAAATGGGTTTCTGTTATTCTTTTTTTTTTTCGAGCTAAGTAAACACGGGTCTAACCGGCTATTTTAATACCCATGAGATTTAATTACAAATAAACTTCAAAAGTATAAAACAATGTCATATGCATCCAAGATACTGATGAGTAAACTTAGGGCTTGTGAGCGATTAATCAATTCCTCAAAAAATTGCTCCCTTTGACCTTTTTGGGGAAAACTGCTCATTTTGTCCCTTTTTGTGTGGAAATTGCTCATTTCTCTAAAATTGTATGAAAGAAATGGAAAATGCTTGTTTTTTTAGTTAGATTATAGAATAACTTTTGATGATATTTTTCGAGGGGAAGTCTCTCTGCCAAAAACCCTCTTCATTAGGCTCTGTTTTTAAAAGGTAAATATATATATGAAGCAATCACGGTTATGATTACATGATTCGATATGTAAAGGAGCCATATTCCGGTAATACCCAAATAGGGGAAGGATACATTGAAATTGCGAAATCCTTATGAAAAAGGTTCGACGTATAATCAGTGGTGATGATGATGAATAGACTCCGTCTAACAAGGCTCTTAAAGATCATGCCAACTTCATACTTACTCCAGCTACTAAAATGGACGTTGAAACGGTCTTTTAGTATGTTTAAAACAACCCAATACTGATCAAAGGGAAAAGTTAAGGGAAGAAAATCTTTCTAAAATATTGATTTGTCGATACAATATGACACATTTATTAATAAATTATGATAAATAAAAAAAGCACTAATTACTTAATTTTATCCATGTGAAAATGTATTTTTCTTCAAATACAAATGACCCAATTTTGATATTTTATTCATTTTGGCTAAAAAAATTGCACAAAAATCCCAAGTGTACTGATGAGTAATGAGCATAGGGACCAGAAAAGAGCCTGTCATTGTCCCCTGTTTTGTAAGACAATAAAAAGATTTATTAAGTTATGACTGTGTTCACTTCGTCGTTTCGTTACATTTCGTCCCTTCCTTGCCAGATTTAGTATCGTCTTTATTTTGTCAAAAAAAGATATCTCCTTAACTGGATACAAGAAATAGGCTTTTCAAATTTTGTAAAAAGCAGGTTTGAACCCTCCTTAAAATGATAAGTGATAAATAAGGGCTGTAACTTAATGAAGCGGACTGACTTATTGCTATGCTTCCCACGACTCGATCCCATTTAAAAGCAGATTCCATAATTACAAGTATTATAAGCGAAATTTACGAGAAACAAACATTTGACACAACTCTGAGGACATCGGGTCTGAAAGATTTTATTGATAGACAATTTTGAATTTTAAAACTTATTTAACTATAAATACTATAAATGATTTGTTTAACCTATTAAGGATTAAGAGTCCGGCATGTACTCCTTCCCTCTTTTTTGTGTGTTCTTTTTCGTTTTTGATAAAGTTATATATTTGGCCATTGTGGTTGTGCCATGGATTTCTAGATACAAATTCCATTGCCTGTACCTTTTATTTTATATTACATCGTATTTTTGGCTTTTTGTTTTTTTGATCTGTTACAAATTTTGAAAGTTGGAATTTTATCTTGTGTTTTTTAAACTTCTTCTTTTACAGTGAGATGATTAAATAAATGAGAAAATAAAAATGATTTAGTTATTAGAAACATTCTAAAAATTGTTTAATTTCGGTTTTGTCTTGTCATCGGTATGCAAAAAATATTCATGGAGAATACATTTCGTCTCGTCATTGCCGACGAACTTAACACTCAATTATTTACCATAAATATGGTTCTCCTCTGTATATCATTAATATATTTTAGTCCTCCAGAAGCATAATACAGGCAGCTGATGTTAACAAGGGTTTAATTCAGAGGTACCAATAATCTTGCTCCCACCTACTCCATCCCCTCTAAAAGATTGTAATTCATAAAATAACTTGTATTATTTGTACCTATAGTTGTAAAAAAATATGACATTGAACGAGTTCAAAACTTTTAATAGTTTCAACCTGAACAGTTTTTTTCCAAAGCTGTCAAAATTATTCTTTTGTTCTTGAATAGAATCCTTGTTGTACTCGAAGTAGAGTTAAGGATCCATATCGTAGTAATTCCTGTCTATATCCTTGCTTGATACGAAGTAAAATTTGTGTTTATTTTTAATTTTTATAGCTGCTTGTTGCAGATCTAATAAAAAACCATGACAGCTTAGTTGCTCTCTCCCCAAAAATCTTCAAATTATCGAGGTGACCACTTTCGGCTTCTTTTTTTAAACATAGTGACTGTCCACATTTTTTTACTATTATAGCCATACTCTACATAAAGTAAAATATTTGAAATTAACAGTTAATAGTGATGGAAGATAGTATATGACCGATACCCGGGTAAAAACGAGTACTAGGTAATAAATTTATCAACTCACAAGTAAGGCCCTTTTTGCGGGTATTTTTTGTGTCCCAGGGTACGATTATTACCCCAACCTATCCGATTAAATCACCTATAACCAAATATTGACACACCTACTAGTTTTATTTATGAATATTGATTATTATCACTATAATGCATACATGATTGAATAGATTAAATTCAGGTGCTGACATTAAGTACTTTTTTTTCTCTCGATCCATTTTAACTATATATATATATAAAAATGAAATTATTTGATGATGGATAAAATGGAGATATAAATTTTATTCTTTATCAATAATTCAAAATTTTGTTTTTTGTTATGGTATAATACTCAAAAGGTACATTAAAATAGGTGAGGTATAAGGGGAAATATTAAGTTGAATAAATTATACATTCACATTTATGTACATATACTCTCAAACATGACTATCATGATGCTAAGCAAAAAATAAATAGTGAACCCACTTGAGAAAACACACACACTAAAAAAAGTGCATACTACGAAATTATTTTTTTACTGCAAAAAAGTTGCAGTTTCATTGCAACAAAATTAGAGAAAAAAAGGCACATATATGCATTAAAAAAAAGACTTGAATATGATGAGAGTTTTTTTTTAAATGAAAAAAATTTATTAGACATTTTTATGTTTCCTTAGAAAAGAAATGAAGGAACACAGAAAATAAAATGTTAACTACAAACTATTAAAAAAATAAAATATTTTAATACCTATGAAAAAAATAATTTTTTTTCTCCCTTTACAAATGCCATAATTAAATTTCTTTTCTTCATAAAAAATGAAGAAGCAAAAATAAAATCTGTAATGAATGAATATATCTTGAATATCAATAAAATCGTAAGTTCAACATTTTTTTATATGATAAAAAAAGTTAGTTATTTTATCATAGATAATCATGTCAATACTCTTCAAGATAAATTATTAGTATTTAAAAAAAAAGTTTGTAGTTATAATAAATTTAAAAAAAATAAAAATACGTTATATCATGCATGTATAATTAGTACTGCAGCATAAAATTGCCTTTTAAAAGAGATAGAAAAGGAGGAAGATCGACATATATTTTTACTTTTATAAGATAACACATTATCGATCTAAAATATTCAACAGAAGGGCTAAATATTTCATTTAATGCATTAAAGTTTTTTTATAGCAAATGCATTCAGCTTCCATTGGTGCTAATTTTCATAATGATTGATTCATTACTTTTTACGAATTTTTGTACCAAAGTCTTTGTTGTATGTATATAAATATTTGTATTTGTTGTGTATATATATTATTTGTTTTAGCTATGAAAAGCAATGTGTAAATTCACATTTTTTTTGTGCAAAAAATTGGATATTATATCATATTACACGAGTCATTTTCTTTTATTTGTTAAAAACCTTAGTGTGCATTAAAAACTATTTCAAGGGAGTGTTGTCACGATACTAATATTTTTGGATCGGTTCCGGTATCAAAGTGAGTATTAGTATTGGATACTTTTTGATATTTATTTGACTAAAAATATACAGCAACTCGAATGGGTACACTATAGAGTTTCTTTTCTTCCGTTTTGGGCTACCTTGACCTCTCAAAATTTAATGGCCTCTTACTGTGACCAAATATAATTTTCGTTCCTAGTTTGATCAAAATCGATCTGTTACTTGCAACTTTTGCAGTAATCCGGGTAACTAACTAACAAACAGGGGCAGAAATCTAACCTCCATTCAAATTCGTTAGCAGGGGGTTAAAATGACGCAAAGGGCAGTTCACGCACACATACAGTGGCTTCCATGCGATTATTATTTAGAGGAAGATAAAATAATCTACTCTAAATAAAAATTATATTCCTAAATTTACAAGCGTTAGAAAAAACATTTCCATTCTAGCTTTTCAGGGACACCCGGAGGAGTAAGTGCTGGGGAAGATGATAATTTTATGTCGTAATCATTCTATTAAACTATTTTTTTGTTACAAAATAAAGCAAGTATTTTTTTTTTTTTTAAATTACCGTTTAAATAATAAAAAAGTAGATTATTCTTTCAAATTTAGTCTCCTCCAAAAATGTTAATTCTAAAATAAATTAAAAATTAAAAAGCAGATGCTCCTGCTTTGTTTAATAAAGTACACTTAGGGGAATGGGATTACACCATTGGTAAGACAATTTATCTATGACGCAATAGCGCTGCCAATGAGTCAGTGCACTGGTATCACTCTAGTATCAGTATAAGGAACAAAACCAGCTCATAGTGTATTATTTTAGAAAAATTACATTTCTTTTCAAAATTAAATGGTCGATTCATGAATTTGTAATTGAATTAATAAATAATTGATATAAAGTCATGAAAATTACTCTTGGTAAATTTAATTTGATTTTTTAATTTATATTAATATAAAACTTATTTGTCTAATTTTTGTCTTGGGTCATAACTTACTTGCAAAACTTTCTGTAGTAATTATATATAAAATTTGTTTTTTGTCAAACAAAGGTAATTTTTTCTTTATTTAATTGGTTCAATACCAGTTTATTTTAGTATTATTAAGTATAAGGTAAATGTAGTTTATTTCGATGAATTAAGAATAATAATAAAATAAAAATTGGTAAATAATCATAATGGAAAATCCCCCTCAATGTTCATTGAATCCATTAATTAAATTAGTATCTTGATAATTCACTCTTCATTGCTATGGAAATTGTAGTATGCATATTTAACAAAATGAATCTCAAATTTAATCAATGATTTTTGACTTTTAAGGGACTTAACGTACGGATAGAGTAAGCAATGAGATACCTAGTAGCTATGTACATATAGCTTGAGTCATAATCGATTGAAATTTGAAGTAAATATCAACTCAGAGAAGAAAAACTTTGTTTAAGAAATATAAAATAATGAATAAACAAGTTATTACTACATAAACGATATTTATATTGATTTAAAGAAGGATTTATGTGTCTAATGTGTTGAAAAGTATTATGTGTACACACAATTTGAAATTGAAGCAAGGGAAGAGTCTTTCGGATACGCCATCAACTTACTCTGTATAATGACGTCTTGTGTGAGTCCTTATATAGGACTGAATACTCCAGTTTAGTTTTCAAACTTATAAAGTTAAGTCCTTGATGAAATAACTCAACTTTCGTTTTTCTTTTTTATCAGTTCTAGTACTGACAGTCGGAAGGACCAACGGTCATAAGGATTGGTACATAAGTACTAAATAGACTAGTCCTAAGACTAGAATGGACTGAATAAGTAAGTAGCGATACAAAACTATTAATATAGATACGTACTTATAGTAGAGGAGACTAGGTGCAGTTGTCACACTTTTTTATTTTATTTTTTTAATAGGTTTTTATTTTATAATATACAGTTGTAAATTATAAGAACTTGTGTATTTACATTTAACAAAAAAATATAAATAAACATGGCAGTTTTAAATCAGTCTCCAAAAACAAAGTTAGTTTACAAAAGTACATTATAAATCTATACAATAGGTAAATAGTCATAAAAACAACGTTCTATACAAGTAAATAAGATTAGTTAAAAGAAAAAAACACCTAGAAATTCAGAGATCCTAAAGCAAGAACCTATGATTGGCCTATTAAAGATTCTATACTAGAATTTAAAATTTTCATGTACGTCATAGAGTTCTCCGAAAAATCCTATAAAATATTCACTACCTAACTCTATAATATCCGTTCGTTAATTCAAGGTCAATTTTTTTGCCATGTAAGACTTAGAGTTCAGAGTGTCAAACCCGATTGCTTTTGTCTTCACTGAAGAAAATTTCTTTCTTTTTAGGTAGCCCAAAAATAATTAGAGCTGAGATATGGTTTGGTGAGATGTTCCTTCTAAGTTCCATGCAACAAACTTCCTTTGTAGAATAAAAAAGATATTTAGTAGAAGCATGGACAAGTGAAGTAAACCTCTTACTGCAGAGTTTTTCGGTCCAACTTCTCCATGAAAGTTTAACTTAGACTCACCATATTTTCACATAACATATTTGCATATGTGTGCTACTGTTATATGTTTCAGTAGTCAATAGTTTTAACACAAATTGGATTTAAATGCGACAATTTCAAGTGTTGAAACTGTAGTTCAAATCAAGGGACGGTTGTAGCAGATGAAATACATAGAGTTTTTAAAGTTAGAAATGGGATATTTGCAACTTTGTCCCGTCTCTTCTACATATAGTTACACATAATGAAAACGACTAAATCAATCTGAAATATGTACGTTCTAAAGAAAATTATTTATTAATGATAACTACTATTGTATGTACGTCATATTAATTAATATCCAAGGACCTATAAAATATTATTACGTATTATTTATTGTTACAAACATATATACTTTACATATGTAGAATGTAGATATGTGATGGAGCCTCGTTATTTGAGACGTTGTTTCTACTGCTGGTGCTACCTGTGCTCCTTCATCATGATTTTTTTATATCATACATTCATAGCTAGGTAATATACTACAACTAGCCTCCTATACACGTATACATACGTATATATATATATGTACCCACTATCTATATACTGGTCTGATGAGCAATAAGATGGCACAAAGGGAAGAGAAAGAAGAAACCTTCTCTCGATCTTTTTCTATTGGAGGGATGATGATGTATTATTGATAGAATCCCCCCTCTTCTGTGACGATACACCTCAAGCCACCTACATGTTTGTTCCTAGGTGTTTTGTATCATTATTATATTTATATTCTCTCTTTCTTATATCTGAACTCCTATGCTATGTTTATTTATAAAGAATGGGGATCCAAAAATTGCAAAATCATTTAATTACGATTTTATCCATTTTATTTTTAATTACGAGGTTTCATTACACAACCAAGTGATAACTGAAACAAAAATAAAGCAGGTTTGTGTTTATCCTATGTCTCTCTATATAAAAATGACAAATAAGGCAGAGTAATTGGGATCTCCTTCGGACCGAGAAGGCTGCAGAGACCGTTGACATCTCCATACCGACTGTCAAAAACATCAAGCATTACATCCCATTAGGGTCAACAAGAACCAATATATCGACAGTAACCATATGGCGAACCTCTTGCCTACGTCCATCTTGCCCTCCTCCAACGCTGAACTCAACCCTCTGGAATTTGCTGTGAGGAAGTCTTGAAGAAGAATGTCTGGCACACCTATCCTCCAAATTTTGATTTGCTCCAAACTGCCATCATGACACTGTCCTGCGCCATGAAAATGACATTTTACGTCATGAGCTACCAATCTGTTCGCTGGCGTTTCGAGGCTGTTATTGCACGTGAAGGAGTACATATTGAATAATATAAAACTAATGTTTATATATATCAAAATATTTATTTTGAGTTGTCCTTCCTGGATTCCATAATGTAGTCATGCTTTTGCAAGTTTTGGGTTCCCACACTGCAGGTACATATCAAAACCATAAGAGCAATCGTCCCTACTTTTTTAACGACTAAAAGTGACATTTCTATACTATAATTGTTAGTTTGTGTGACTATGTGGCCAACGAAGGAGTACGTTTGGCGTCGAAGGTGATATGAAAGCTCCAGACTCTTATCTCAGCGGCGCGTTTCAGAGGTGTCTACCCATACCAAGAATAGTAGAGGTTGCCCAAGACGAGTTCAAATTAACGAGTATAAAGCTAAAATTTGAATTCCTTTAATGCAACGAGAATGATGTGGCTGGGAGTTTGTTGATTTTTTTTAATGTTTATCTATTTAGTTTATTTGTTATAAAATCATAGTCCATTGTTATTTTTTTTATATAATATGTATAAGGAACAATTTTTCTTTTTTTAAGCTTCATTTTTACATAATATTTATAACTTATTATTGTGGTGTTTTTTATTTCTAATTTTGCTATCCTCAATTCTTTGTCGCACACGATACCAGAGTTTTCATGAGTTTATAAAATAATCCCCAGACGTACCAGACAGAATTTAAGACGATAGTATGCCTAGTGAAAAGAAAATGATTGGTATTTCTACACATCGTTACCTTTATTGTATGGCACACCTCTTAATGATAAAAGAAGCAGAAAGAACGGCCCAAATTCAGTGGGTAATAGGCCAATTATTTCCAAGTATGGAACTATTATTCTAAATAGTTGGAAAACAGTTCACAGCTTAAAAGGAGCTAATTCTAACTAAACCAATCAACGTTCAGTACACTTATTAGAATAAAAGAAGCAGAATGATCGACAGTTGTAAAAAAGATACACTGTATATTTTGCTGTTCGTTTGATAATGCCGTGGCTAACGTAAGTGCTGGATCCCATATGGTCTTTCAAAGTGTTTCAAATGTGCCCAAAGGATCAATAACAAGACGGGACAGGACCAAATTAAAATCCCATAACTAATGAAATAAAAAGGGTGCGTGTTTTGGGAATGTTAAAAAAACAAAACTGAAAATCATCATTATAACACTGACAATTTGAAAAATGTTCTGAAGGAAATAAACTTATCTGCCATGCCGTTTCATTAGATCAGCTAACATTAGCAAGAATTACTCTGATGTCGATCTTCAATTCTCCAAGGACTTACAATTATAACTCCCCAACAAAATCGCAAGAATACTCTCAGGTTTTTTTTTCAGTAATTGAATGTAGTAGGAAAGGATGTTTACTACGCAGGAGTTAAATTATAGTGGCAACAGATGAGGAAAAAAATTCATTCTTCAAATTAACAATTCCAAATAGCGCCCCATAAAAAAATACACATGATTGACATCACTACCCATACTCCTAATGTGTATACTTAGTTACTTCATTATTAAAGATTATATTAACTAAGGCCTTAATTCAGTAATTCCATATGTCTTGCTCCCACCTTCCCCTCACACTCTTAGACAAATCCCATATCTACTTATTATAATCAGAGGTAGAAGGCAGATTTGGCGCAAATGTCCTATATAGTATTTACATTTTCATATATATATATATGGTATAATATACTTTTGAAAAGACTAACGATACAATAACATGATTTTCTACTATTTGTAAGGAATAATATATATATATAAGACTCTCGAAGATTTTCTGCATTGGAAATAAAGCAAGTTTTTTTTTTGTGTGCAAACGAGTTTTTTTATATGTATATATGCACTTTTTTGAAATTTGCTCTGCATTTGTATATACTTTTCCTTGAACACAATTTATATTTAAAATCATTATCATGAATATATATATATATATACATTCGCTTGGAGGTCTTTTTTTTCTCCACGATTATTAACCTTCCTTAGAAGATACAAAAAATAAATAAAAGTCATGTACGTACATGAAAGAAAGCTGATCCAAATGCAAGCTTGCAAAAAAAAAAAAAAAGAAGAAGTTTAATTTCCTCTTTTTGTGCAAAAAGAAAGAAGAAGAAGTTCCCTCTTTCCCCTTTCCCTTTCGCAAAGAGTCATTGCCATTAAAAAAAAGAAGCAGAAGAAAAAAAATGATCCGTACAGCTTGCAATTTCCCGTAAAGGAATTTGATTTTTTTTTTTCTTCTGTAACAAACTGCACTCTTCGTTCTCTCTCTTTTTATATCTTTCATTGTATGCAGAATATAAGTACGTAACTATGTTGGAGTGGTGGGTCTAATACAAACACTACTCCCTTGATATGCTGTAGAATAATAATAAAAATATATATACATCTCGTCAAAATATTCGCATTACTAAATATATGTACAAACTCTCTCTTCCGATAATTAAAGTTTAGTTTATATATTTTTCGTCATTTTTTTACTATGAAAGGGTAACAATATATTTGGAGAGGGGTACTAGCGTTAAGACTAGGTCCAAAACCGTTTTTTTCTGATTAAGTGACTATTTTCTATACTGATCTGGACCAATATTGAACACGTCGTTACTTTAATTGTATCACGCAACATTTCATACGAAAAGAAAGAAAAAAAGGCCCAAAATCAGTTGGTAACAGTTATCAAATTCTTCCAACTGTGGAATTATTATCATTAATTGTTCAGAATTGTTCGCAGCTGAACAAAAGCTAATTATAATTCAACAAATCAAAGTTTAAAATTATGTATAAACGAAGCAGAAAACTCAACTACTGAGCACAAGATACACTGTATATTTTTGTGTTAGCGAATTAACACTGCTTTCATTATATGAATCGATATTTTGGTCCAAACTGCCGTCTGAAATCGTGGATCATTATGTAAATCATGAATTATGGCTCTTTCTTAAAGAAAACAAATATATGTATTATTTTGTGTAACATATGAGGTATTTTTTTCTGTGTAAACCGAGGTTTCTTCGAAGGGAGGTCCATACCAAACATGGACCAAATTAGTACGATGCAGCAAAAGTTATAATCGTCTCCGACAGTTCTAAGATTGTAAACCAATTGTAGTTAAAGTTTTAAACTAATTAGATTCACAAACAAACATACCAAAAAATCACTCGCACAAAAAAAAATCACCTTTTTTTTGAAAAAAACAAAACAAATGAATTGTAAAAAAATCCGGTATTGGACTTAGTCTCAGTACTGGTAGGTAGATACTGCTATTGGGGTCGATCTATGGCTTCAAATCAAAATTAAAGTTTGAAGCATGGTAAATAGGTACATTGTACATGTCTCCTAATAATTACAGAGATCCATATATTTGCAGTTATTTACTATATTATTATTTATTGTATACAAATATGTAACCCAGAGGAAAACATCCAACAAAACTCTATAATATAAAGTAAATACGCCTAATATGTAGGGGCGTCCGTAAGGACTGGCTGGAGTCTCCTCAAATGAAGGAATTTTTACTTTTTACAAGAGGTTTTTTTAGTCAAGATGACAATAGGGATTTATTTTTTTCTTTTGGCCAAATTATGCAGCAGGGCAAAAAAATTTAATTTTTTTTTTTTTTTAAACTGTTGATTTTTGAAAATTTATTATATGAAATTTAATTTTTGAATTTTTTTTTTCATAAAATTTAATTTTCTGTGGTTAGTTGGGAATTTGTATTTTTTTTTGCAAAAAAATAATATTTGGAAATCGCCGTAGCTCATGGACAAAATTATTCTCTTGAACTCAATGTGTGTAGGGTTACGCCCAGGCAATTCCTAGAGAAAGAAATATACTTTATGTATATGGTCTTCATACAAGATTTCTAGGTTAGTTGGAGTAATTTTAATACAATAATGTTTACTTGTACTTAATCAGTGCAACTCCATTTAACCAATTACAGGAACATTAAAACAAAATCTTGAACTTGGTTTTCCAAATAGTTGAATTCCCCCTCCCCCCCCAAAAAAAAAAAAAGTAAAAAATATATATGGATAATCATAAGGACACCTTTGTTATGGGTCTCATGACGGCAGATAAAAATTACACCAATTACACATGATCACATTTTCCTTTGTAAAAATAGGAGATCATTAAAAAAATAGTTTTTGGTTTTTCCCCCTTTCTTTTTTAATGTTTTTTTCTTATTGTTCCTATAAATAGCTAGGATCTTTTTTTTGTACGAGTATGTACAGAAAACGACTTACTGTACATACATTGCTTGAATATTTTTTTAAATGCATGCAAATAAACGTACTGACATAGTTAATATCACTTCTACTTAGTTCAATATTCTTTATCAAATGGCTATTGTAAACAATCTACTACTTATAACAATATATATAAATACATTTATAGCCTTTGAACGGTCTTCATATCATTTTGAAATAATTTATTTTAGTATTTGTATATATTAATGGAATAGTCTCCTTAAAAACCTACAAAAACATTAATATACAATTACATTCTATAGAAATAAAATGATTTTTGTGTACGTTGTCTAATAGACAAGAAAAGTATACACAAGATTTTACGATATGTGTTCTTCCTTGTTGGAGATTATGTAACATTTTTAAATACTTTATCATGGGACACATTTATTGGCTTAGTGATTAAATTGTAAAATAAGGACTCTATTGCAGTTTTAAGTACATAAATATGTGTAAATAAAGATATCCCAAGAAAAAGTAACTCATCAAACAGATAAGAGACAAAAAAAAACCTATTGTATAATTTTTTGTAATATAATTTGATTGAGTCTATAATGGTTCCAAAGTGATGACACAACTATATAAAATATACATATATATTAATCTTTAGTAGTAACGTAGTTTCTACTGAATTCAAGGGACTTTTCCCCCGATTTATCAGTCCTTCAATCCTGGTATTCTAGCTATCTCTTTATTTTCTTGACTCCTAGCTAGGATTAAATGATATAAAAAAGGAAGAATATAATGAATAGTTACTAAAACGTATTATACTTTAGTATTATACGATTTAGCCACACATCTCTTATTTTTAACTTTAGGTATCTTGTCTCTTTGAAAGAAGTTATGCTGAACAGCTGAAAGGGCGTACGTCATGTAGTTATCATAAAAGACCAGTAAGGCCTTTCGTGGGACTGACACATTTTAATTAAGACTGGAATGATAGGGGTGCTCTCTTTTAGTTATTTTAGATCGATTTAACTCTACTGATACCCCTTATCTTCAAGGTTTTTGTTCGGAAAGGACTTTTATTTTTATACAAAAATATTGGCCCATATTTTTTTAATATCTGTCGAACAAAATGTTTTTATAAGAAACACTATTTTATTTTAAACTTTAATGATATTTTATTGAAAAAGTTGGAACCCTTTTAATAAGAAGTGGAAATATTTCATTAAACAAAATGGCCTTTTTATAAACAATCACTTTTCTATTTCTATAAATGCCGCTTTTAGTAGCAACATAAAGTCATTGCATAAATAATTCAAATTTTCATACTGATGTCCCATTTTCTCCAAACTCTTTTAATACATTTAGAGTGTGGACATATTGGTGGGAATAATACCTATTTGGAGTTAATGAGACTAAAATGCTATTTTTGATTTGTCTTCAATAGACATAACAGCCAAAATGGCCCGAAATTGGTACATTTTCCATTTTTGGTCACTTTTGAGACACGTTCTCTTTATTCATCACCTGAGTTATCACTCCTTGACTTTTCTACGTAAGAGCAGACGTAGAAGGATGTCGAATCTAACTTCATGACCACAAATATAATGAATGCCACTGAATAGTGGAACATTGCAAAAGAAATAGCTTTATAATAGCTGTCTAAAGGGGTTGTCATCAAAAATATAGGAAGCCTTTTTGAATCAAACATCTTCAAAGAGTTAACAAATAAATTTTCTCTAACACTTTTCGTAAATTAAAATATCATGAGTAAATTGTATTTCTTTTCTCGGACTACTTTTGAGCCACTTATGTCAAAACCTGAAGTTTTTTTTGGGGGTCAATAATCCTATGGATTTTGTTCACTTACAAGGTAAATAATAATAATAATCCCTCACTCTTTAGTAAAACAAATTTGATACTAATCTCTAGCTTATTCTTATCATTGTCACACGGGTGAACTGGTACATACTGTCTTATTTCCTTGAATGACTTGTTCTGTCTAAGTCTTGTCTCGTCCTCAGATTTTAAAATTCAAATGAAGTTTATCCATTAGATTTCTTTTTGAATGATTGAAAAACTTTTTTGTCTCTTTTTCAATGTACTTATTCCATATATGTAAATATATATTTTGACTTTGCGTTCTAATCTAGTTTTATATCCAGTACTTTTTTTCCATTTGATATTTCTAACACCTTATCTGTTTTTTTTCCTCGGGAATGGGACGACGTCGATTACTTATAAACAACCTTATCTTTCTTTATCGCACATTTTGTTTACTCTCTCAGTGTACATTTGTTTATTTTTATGAGTTTGGGTTGTCTGTAAATATAACTTTGTAGAAAAAAAATCGTAGACAAATGTTTTTGATACGGCACAAGCAATAAATCTGTCTATGAAATTCATTGTTGAAAAGGTTGTCTTGAATTTTGTTATTAATTATATAAATAAATAGCTCTAAAGCATCAGTTCAATGGATGATAAAACATCTTAGCTTTTTTACTACAAAAAAAAAAGTTTATTTAAGTTTACTATTATAAAAGTTCAGCTTGCTCAGTGCAAAGCTATAGAGCGTTTTCACTGACGACATTAATTGCATCATAATTGAAGGAGACACCGTTTTGGGCTCTCAAAGTTGATATATTTGCTACATAAATGGACAAATGCGCAATAAATCTCTATCAAATGGCTTTATGAATAAAAAAAAGACTTATAACACTTGCATTAAATACTACTTAATCTAATTGATAAACTGGGATATTTTAATTAAATCAAGTAATATGTATTGAAAATCTCAATGAAATATCTGTATTTGTACAACTTTGTTTGTTCATTGGTTGGGGTCAAGAAATCTAGGATAATTAGAGCTAATTATTTTATTTCTTTAGTTTTTATAGTTAATTTGAATCTACAATATAGGAATAGGATTGTATAAGGATATAGTTAAATATTTTAAATACATGTTAGGATCAGACATATAATAAAATAGGCAACAGAGGGACAAAATTCTTATAGACAATAAGGTTTAAGTCCTTTTATTTGTTGGTCCCTATTTTGACAGCCAATTATTCTCTACTTTCGAAAATATTAATGGAAAAAGGATTTTCATTCTTATAAAAATTGATTGTTTTGGTCCCAAAATGACCGTCATCAACAATAGTCACTTCACGTGAAAACGGTCTTTAAAAATAAGTGGCAAGATACGCCCGTTTGTTTAAAGAGATTTCCTTGGTTACGTGAAAACTTCAAAACCCCCAACTCCACAAGATGTCCCTTTTGAAATACAACAGATGACGTTAGAATATTATTTTTTCTCGTATTATATGCAACTTTTTCTTCCCTATGCAGAATACACCTTATTATTTAAATAAGGCATGAGCAAACTAAAAAAGCACATGAGTATCCGCAATTGACACAGATGTACTAAGTTGTCGTAATAAACAACTATGTTAAGAGTTGACTAATAAACAATAACAAATCTGTGATGGTGCCACTATACTTGGGTATGTCAACAAACTACTAGTTAGTAAACAACGTTTGTTACGTATCAAAAGAGTGAAATAGAAGCTGCTTAACCAGATATTTATGTGGATGGGATATTTGTAGAGCGTGAGGAAGAGGCTTAATTGATACTCATAATACTACTGAATTAAGATCCTTGTTGACATGATTTGTTTCATTTATGAGCGGGGGGAGAGAAAATGAATTACTACTACAATGAGGAAACCCTTCTACATTAAAAATACAGTCAAAGCATTAACGTCAGGACTTTCTAATAAAAGGAAACTAGCACATGTACTAACCGTTTTTCTTCTTCAAATCTATAAGCTATGTGTTTCTCTACAAAATTGAGTCACGCCATTGTAGACTTAGTACCCTTAGTGTGCAAAAAATACTTTTTGTAGCCAAATTAATTAACAGACTAAGTGGTCATCGTTTTGGCACTTGGTTTCTGGGTTTCGACATAAAAGACAGTTAATGTTTCAAAAAGTAACGAAAAACGCTTGTTATTTTGAAAAAATTTGATTGGTTTTAAAAAACTTCTTATCGGGAAGGTGTCGCTTTTAAAATAGCAAACGTAACTTTATTATCTTTCCTCATACAGTATATTTAATTTCCCCCCCTTGCAAAACTGAATTAATTTATATCTTCACATAATGTGATTAATTTTATAAGAAAAAATATTATTTCCGTAAATAAAATTAGGCAACGTTGTATTCAAGAATGAGGTATATAATAACTTTGACTGAATGCCAAAATATATTAAATATTTATTGTTAACTTTTTTAATTATTAGTATTTTAATTTTTGATTAATTAAATGACGAAATTAAGGACTGCTATATTTATAAAAAAGCTACTACATGTATTTAATTATGTGTATAATATTTCCTTAAAATAGAATAGATATTTATGATGCACCAATTAAAAATATTTTAATTAACCAAGCCGAAATTATATTCAACTATTATAAAAATTGGGAGTTTTAATTGTTTAAAAAGTACTGATTTATACTCTTTTTTTTGTAGTTTTGTGTATTTGATGAATTTACTTATTGTAGAAAAAGTTAGTATATTGTAATTAATTTTCTAAATATGTTTATGTTTTTTCTAACCAGTATTAATTTATTCTAGCACTAAATTAGTAGCAATGTTGATAAATATTAAAAAAAATTAAAAATACATAAAATTTTATAAATCAGATAAATTTTTCGCGAACAGTCAAATGTTTTGAAAAAAATAAATCCAAAACCCTAGCTCATGAAAATAGATGCACCAATTTTTCATCTTAATTACTTTGATTGCTTACAAACAATACTGTAGTTTTGCAACCACTTCATACTGGCTTAGTTTACTTTTTGATATGAGGTCAAAATAATCTTCCCTATACAATGACCTTCTAAAAAATATCCCATAAAATGCCTATTTATTTATCACAACAAAGCTAATATAACTTTTTTTTTTGTTAAATATATCATAAATTGATATACGAGTATGTACGTACATTCTACACTGGGGAAAAAATTTCATATATACGGTGCTACATCCATTTATAATAAAATGAACAGTCTATTATGTTGTCAGCTGTTGATTTTTCTGCTTCTTTTCTTTTTGTCAAAGATCTTAACGTTAGTTGGGTTAGCTACTGTTAAGTTGAAAACAATTTCCCTTCCACGTTTTTGGAGGAATAGGCTAACTTATAACAGATTTTGAATTTTTCTTCTGCTTTTTTAAGGAGGAAAAGTTGTAAGGCAAAACAAAGTTAACGATATATTTCATATACTGCTTTATTTAAATAATTATGTTTAGTAATTGTGCATATATCAATATTGCTTTACTGGTTAATTCAAAATGTAAAAAAGTAATTGAACAAATTCAATGGATTTTCAAAATTAAAATAAGCGTTGTAAATTAACTTTCGAAAAATTTAATCTAGTATTTGGCAGATAAATCATGCAATTTAGGGAAACTTTAGTTTAATTGACTAAATTTAAAGATTATTATTATTTTATTTTGCTAAAAACCAAGATTCAATGATTTATGGCTTAAAAAAATGGAATAAACAATTTTTTTTTGTTAAAAGTTCTTCCATCCTAAAATTAATTTTATTCTCCATAACATTGAATGTAATATAAGTATTTGACAATACATGATTTTGGAGCTGCACTTTCAAATAACTAAAATTTTCACAGATTCCTATGTGTACTAGTGGCCAAACCTAGTCATCAATAAAATAAAACAGAACCCTTAGAAGAAAAATGACTGTTTGTCAAAACTTTGACTATTTTGGTCGATTTTTTACAGAAAAGAAGAGATTTTGACAAAAAAATTGTCTTTTATACTAAATTGATTGCAAAATTTTGTTCAAGTAGGGGGTGGGGGGAGCGCTTCTTAACTTCCTCCCCTGTAGTCACGGGCATTATTGTTTTGTGAATATTTCAAGACAGAATGAGATATGTAATAGTTCTTTGTTTACCTATTAGTTTATCTAAATAGTATTTGTGGAGGCTTAAAACGAACTTTTTTTCCATAGAATAAAAGGATTACATGCATACATATAGTTACATTTATATTGTTCTTATATTTTGATATTTTAGTTGTCCTCTTTTCTATTTAATTATTGAAGAAGTTTGTCCCTTATAGTACAATACTACATGCTAAGATGGAAGTTTATCTTCCTGTTTTTAATTATTTCTATGATGCATCAGCCAATGTTTGTAAATTCTATCTCCAATAATATATTTCATTAACAAATAAAGAAATAATTTTTCATAACATCCATTTAGCTACTCTTGAGAACAAAAGAAAATTTGTACAGTAAATACATTTTTATTTCAGTCAAATTTTATTTTTCTTAGTGTGTTCAGAATGATCGTTGGGTAGCTGAAGTTGGAGGTGATGGCTTTCAGATTAGAGGGGGGTTATGAATTCCAATTTCGTTTAAGGCCCTCTCGAAAATATGGAGAAATTCTATTTCAGTAAAAAAATACTAAAACTTGTTTTATCAACTCAGGCTAACCACCCTTTACATACCATCGGAAGTTTGGCTATTTCCTTATTTATTTAAAGTATATGAGTACTAATCATAACATATATATCTCCTACTCTAATTTTCTAAACCTTGTTTCTACTTGTCCTTTTCTAAAAAAAATATATATATATAATGGTCCCCGGGGGTTTTGTAGCCCCGTTTTTTGGGAGGACCTTGACTCCCTCCCCCCCAATGATGTAAACTAGGAACGTCCTGATTACCACCCCTTACATCAAATTTGTAAAAAGTGATAGAGATTACAAAGACAGTAAAAAAACAAGTTTCATAACCAATACTTAAAAAATTAACTTGATAAATATTTAGCTGAATAAGTTAGGAAATCATCATATATTTCCGGTAGACAATACAATTACTGTCCTAAAATAATATCAAAGATTGACTAAAGTGTTATAAAAGGAGATTAGCATTTGAAGTAATACAACAGAAAAAAAACCTCCCCACACATTTACTGCATAAGTAATCAGGCGTAGTTTATTGTGGTTACTCATAAGACAGAAAATATCACTTGATTTTAGTGGTGAGGGTGATGTATCTCGGGTATAGCAGACTTCAAAATAGGGAAATTGTAGTTTTATTACCCCATCTATTTCAGCTTAGAGATGTTTGTCTATTCTATCACCCAAAGTAAATATACCACTCATTTTCAGTTATTGTATGTTTTTATTCATCCAACGAACCACTTTAACATTGGCAATTTCTTTATCGTTGATTCACTGTTCTTAAAGATTGTTTTCTTTCAAATCCCATTCAGGCATAATTTCGGGTATTCTCGCGCCGTTTTTAGCCAGCTTTCCATATTTCGTAAAAGACACAAACGATCTTTTATCAATTAAATCTGTCGATCTGGCTTCGACTTGAGTTGATAATGCACAACTCAGTTGCTTAGCTTCTGTTCTGTAAAGTTCATAGTTCATTAAAGCAACGCTGCGTTCTGCGTTCAAACTGTATATGGGTGATTTTTCTCACTTTTGGGGGTTCATATGAATGACAGTGTGCTAATCAGAAGATTCGTCATATTCTAAAACCCAATAGTGTCACCTTTCTGCTTTCTAAATCCTAAGGGCAATTCAGGAAGTATCATCTAAAGTAATTCACGTTTGAATGTACCCTATATTCAGATGTTCAAAACAATATTTCCAGCCTTCATCATGACTCTGAGTGTCCTTGTCCATAAGATGGGCTACCCAATTCCTGGTGGATATGGTGAATGTGTATAAGTATTTTTAACTTTGTACCGGTTGAAAAATACCTTGCAGAAGTTTATAAAAAATTTATTAATATATATTTTTTAAATACCTTTATTTAGATTGCAAATATATGAAAGTTATCTAAAAATTTCTCGTTAAACTGCCTATGAAGAAATATAATTAAACATTGTAGTTTAAAATTGCTATACCATATTAAAGATTACAAAAATGAACTAATTATAATTTTAGGACATTTTTATCCTTAATTATGATTTTTTGTATTATTTTATATATAGGGTGCAGTTTTACAATTAAGAATTTTCGAGATCAGGACATAAACCTTTCAGAGAAGCCAAATTGTTGTGAGCACGCTTGTTGGACTCCCTCTCCAAGAAACCTCACACACGAAATAGTCCAAAGGATTGCAGTCTGGGGAGCTAGGGGCCATATTTCCTTAGACCAGAACATCTCCAAATTGTCCAAAAGCCAATTTTATACCAGATGGATGGTATGAGCAGGTGGTGGTAGAGATATGGTCGTCCGGCTGCAACCTGCTCCATCCAAGGTTTGGAAACGTGCCTCATTACCTCCAAGTAGATCTTCTTCTGGAGCTCCTCCAGAAAGGCCAGAGTACGTTTTTTGGACGCAGATCGATCTGCCTTCTTCCTTGCTGGTGTTCCCATCCCTCCAGATTTCTTGAACTCCTGTGCAACTTTGTACACGATGGCGGAGGACAACTTATGAAAGTCGATGACCTCTTTGAACGCACGGCCTGCACCGTAGGCGATAATGATCCCTACACGACGGTTGTACTTGGCGGAAATTTTCAACACTTTGTAAACAGAACTTATACAAAATTGTATGCTGAATCTGATAAACTGGGTTTAAAGCTGTATAACTAAGGGTTTCCAAGAAAAACCGTTTTAAAAACGTAATTATTATGATAGTTATCAAATGTTTCTTCTTGACTTGATGAATTATTCCATCTTATAGGTATATATGTATATAAAACTATTTACCAACTTTTTTGACTTTGAATTATAAAATCTTCTAATGAAATTTTTCTAAAACAGAAAATATCTAAAAAAAAAAAAAAAAAAAAAAAAAAAAAAAAAAAAAAAAATAGTAAGTTCCTTTAACTTCTCGAAGAATGGGGAAAACTCACAGGAAATTGCTGAGGATCAAAGTATTTGTTTATAAGGGGATATATCAAAATATAATGTATTAAAGAAATACAATTACGAACTAATTAAATCGAGCAAGGAATGTATATGATGATTAAATTAATAATTATTGAAATTCTCTTCATTCGAACTGGAAGACGATGAAACTACACAAAAGGGCACTAAAGGGCACATGGAATAATCATAACCATATTCTTGGGATTGTAATCTAAAAACATCCAAAGTTTGAAAATTTGAAAAAGTCATATACTTGTTAATAAAAGCTGTTGGAGTTTGTCTAATCAACATGGTATTCTCCTATTATATTTAAAACTATCCCATATTGTTCTAAAGTGGTCAAGTAGAACATTATTTAACCTTTCAGTGATGGAAATACTCTTTGCAAAATTGAAAGGTAACTTTAATACGAAAAAGAACAATCCTTAAAAAAAGTTTCCAAAAACTTAGGACTACGAAAACGCTACCAAATTTGATGGATCAAAACAATTATCCCCTAACCACAAAAGGAGGACTATCGACAAAAATTCCAGATTGACTATAAAAAATATATTTTGAATGATTTGAAAATATGGCTGGAGTTTAAGAACCATTATATTTTACTATATGGATCGTACGATTTTCTCTCTACTCACGTGTATGCGTCTATACTTTAATAAATATAATTATATTTATGTAAGTGAATGAATAGTTGATACGATGTATATATATAGACATTAACTAGGGACATAGTTTATTTGATGGGGAATTATATATGTATGTATATATATTAAGAAATGATCCTTCAATTTTATATATACAAGTCATTATGTTCTTAAATTTATATATTAACGAACAAATGTACATACGAACTAACTAACTGACTACATACATAACAATGATAAAATACATTCTATTTCTAAATGAATAAATTGATAAAATTCAACGTAGTCATCTGTTTTTGTTGATATAACTTTAGTTTTATTTATCAACAACTATAAATTTTCTATCTTTAAGAGATAACCTGCCTTATATATTCAATAGTTTTGAGAGTATCATAAAGGAGATCTTTTGAGAGGTAAAAAATATGTAGTACAAAAAATAGTTTAGAAAAATTGACATTTTCTTTGAGTAATAATTATAAAATCAATCAAAAGAGTTGTAAATTCTAAGAATTTACTCGCATATGAATTTATTTCTCTAATGTTCTTTTAATTGTTCAGAAGTAGCTGCACTGATTAACATATCGATCGAACATATCCACATTGAGCTCAAGAAAATAATTTTTTCTGAGTGTGTTGTCCATTGAGCCATTGACGTCGTGATTTATTTAGTTGTTGTCAATATGAACATTGAACAGTGTTTATGATTTTCTAAAGCCATTATCATTATTAGTTCATTCTTGAGGAGAGAACATCCAATGTCTAAATAAAGACAGAGTGACAAACTGAGGATTTTTTGGACTGTTATAAGTCCTTGTTGCACTAAGGTTAGGATGGAGAATCGACATTTGAGTAATTTAGCATATTTTTAAAAATGGCTCTCTAGGCTCAAGTTCTGTACTCAATTATGTCTTAATAACAAATAAATATGTTAATTAAATAACATTAAAATTATACATCGATTTTCAAAATTGTAATTACTTTTTTTTTGAACAACTTTATTTAATTCTTTAATTTGCATTTACTCATATATACTACATCAGCACACCTAATACATATACAAGTAAATATGTTAATTAGTTATACGAGTGTAGATTAAATCCGACTCAGAAAAAGAAACATGAAACAGTGCTAAATTACATTTAATGAAATTAATGGAGTCGCGGTCACACCATATCAGTATCAGATCTGTTAGTCTACAAATTCAATTATGTCTTCTAGGAGTAAAGCTTTAGAACAGCTGAATTTGTATAAGATGCTGAAAGTTTTTACTATGAATAGAGTGATTTTACTTTTAATTGGATTCACATATTTAAAGAAAAAAAGGCACACATTTAATATGACTGAACTATTAAACATATTATGAGAAGTTGTTTACCAAAAATATGGAATTATACAATTATTAATTAACAATACGCCTTTTCTTTATTTTTTACAGTATCTTAGAAGTCATTTATATTTTTTACCATAATAAATTGAAGAACTTTATATACATAATAGTATTGCCCCTCGGTACAAGCCTGAATGTATCCCTCGGTTTGATCTTAAGTTATTTTTACGAGGTTGATTTGCATTGATATTTAGGTCAAGGCCGAAACTATTTTTTTAATAGTTTTGTAATAGTGGATGGATTTTTTCGGTCTCAATATATGGACCATTTAACTTCACATGACGTTATTGTAACTGGATGTTCCTAATTTTAAAATACACATGACGTAATCAACAATTTATCTATAGAATTGGCTTATACCAAATTTTAAATGAGACCGATTCAGACTTATTTTTTCATTTGGAGTGATCTTGGCCCAGACTGAATTTTCCTAAATGGCCGAATTACTTCGTTCTACTAAAAATTATAACAGTCTCAGACCGGTCTAGGATTTTCAGGCTTAACCCCAACACGAATACGTAGAACCATTTTTACGTTGTTTAATGGTTTATTTTTTATAGCTAATCTTTAGCTGTAGTATGAAATATCAATATATGTAATGTATTAAGTACATACATTATATTTATAAAAGTCTTTATTCAATATCGTTACATTATAAGGGAACATTTGGCATTAAAATTCTCAAAACATAAATATTTTTTCTCGCATACCCTACCCTACATACTTGTATATATATTTGATTAAATTTAAGTTTAATCTTCCTGTCATTTCATAAGCTTACTTCAATTAATTATATTCGCTTCAGTTACATTTTAAATTGATATTTATGTTAGATATTGCATTTATATATTTAGGTTTTTTTTCATGTAAAATAAAAACAGCTCTAATTTATCACAAGTAAAAGGTGATTAAACTAATGAATTATATTCATTTGATATTATATATGTACATATATATGCATTAAAAACACCTGATAAAAAAAGGTCACATAGATGCAAGTAATTATTACAGGGTTTTCCCCCCAAAAAATAAATGTATTTTATATGTAAAGATATTAGCTGTAAAGTTATATTAATGACACTACCTAGTCAACAAAAATGCAACTTTTTCCCCCTTGATTTGACATGGCATGTTTATAACTACCAGTGGTGTTCCAATACCCTTTTTGGATGGTTTGAGCCTCCTAAAAGTTTCTAAAGCGTATCCAATTACATTTATTATATCTTATATTTATTTATAAGTGTATTTTTGGTGTTATCACACATCCAAAATGGGACAACAGATCAGTCTGAAATTTAGCAAGTAGATGTATAAAATAACCAAACATGTTCTTACCATATTTTGTGGGACCGCCGAAATAATTTAGAGTCTGTTTTGACCTTCATTTTTAATGTTCCTTTAATTGGCTAGATGGAGTTGCACAGATTAAGTATAAGTAAACATTAAAAGTATTACATTTACTCCATCTCACCTAGGAATCTTTTGGTGAACTCCCTATACATAAAGTATATTTCTTTCTCTAGAAATCACCAAGGCAAGAACATACACACATCAAGTTCAAGAGAGTATCTTCCAAGCGTGCTGTCCATGAGCTAGGACGATTCCAAGACCAAATTTTAACCTCTTTTTCATTCTCTCTTTCTATATCTCTCTCCTTCTCTTTCATTTTCTGGCTTCTTGAGGTAAAATGAACAGACCATCTCAAGCCAACAGCAAGCATTTGTTAAATAGTCTAATATATAACTTATTTTATGATATTTGGTACATTGATGGAAATACGTTTTGAATGATTTGCTTACAAATTAAAAACTTTTCGTTCATTTTATTATTCCAAATCGTGAGTGTACTTTTTAATGAGTATAATATGCAATAACCAAGATATTAAGTTGTTTATATCTCAAAACTATTTTTGTTTAAAGTGTAGAAATTAGGTCGATACAAAGATTCTTGCATATAAATATTTTGTTGAATTTAATGCATACACACTTAGAAACAAGGCATATAATTATTATTTTCTTAATTTTGCAAATGTAATCCTTGAAATACATAAAAACTATACAGCAACTTTGTAAAATAAAGTTGATGCATTTTCAAACATTTTAATAAACTTTTAATTATATTACCGCTTCGCTTAGATCAAAGTAAATTACCAGTTTGTGTTAGCTTTCTCATGATACCAATATTTTTATAGAACCTCAAGTAGCAATATATTTGATAAACAACATGAACATAGATAAACTAATCTTCTATAACTTTAATAAGTGTAATCTACACTTTAATTAAGCTTAAATCATAAATAGTGACAAAATATTCACGTGTTTTAAAGATACTTAAAATTTTACTCAAGAAATTCAAACAGTAAAACTAAGACACTTTATTATAAATATTAGTCAAAATGATGCCTTTTAGAGGGTGCGTAAATATTTGGGATGTTTTTGAAGGACCAGTAAAAGGGTTGAGACAGGACGTGGGAGGCGGATATTAACTGGCATTTACCTTAGCGTCTGTATAGTTATGTTTGGGGTGATATCGAGCTATGTTGCCTTTTTTGATATAAAATAAAATTTGTATTTTCTATATATTTTTTTTTTTTTACAAATACAAATTAATCAAATATCTAGCAAATTAAATCATATAACATTAAAATATCATTTGAAACTTGAAAAGTGATACCATTTAAAAAAATAATAAGTATGAAACATTTGAGAAGCAATCATGACACAAAATAATGATTAACATTTGAAATTTGAAACAGAAGAGAAGAGTTTGAGTATTAAAATAAAAAAATCTTGAGGCCGACTTAACATGCCATTGTTTATAAGTAACCCTAAAACACATAGAAGATAACGAACTTTATAAACATTGATCACCATGGTTGCCCAATGCCTTTAAAAGGTCCAATCTCCGAGAAATCATTCTCTCTAAACCAGTGGATATAGAAAATCCGTTTGTGCCTGGTGTATAAATGATGAAAATATGTCTATAGATTATTTATAATGGTCTACATTTCCCCCTAATATCCAAGATTTTGAAGACCATCAAGAGTTTTGCTGTCAGGCTAATAATGTGCTTGGCTCTACGAAAGTTGTGGAACAGATTCAGGGATGTCTCAATCTATTTTTTTGCAGAAAATGTTTGTATTTTTTGCCTTTTTGTAAAGGACTATTTTGTTTGGAGTGGATAGTCAGTAATTTAAAGTGTTGCATCATCGGAAGGCCCTTTTTTAATTATGTAGATGAGCTACAAGTATCAGGTCTAATATCAGATAAGTCCATAAACGTTTTAAATTTCTTGTTAAATCCTGGTACCACTATATTGCCGGTATACTGTACAACATTAGTTTGTTACTAAATCATTTTGCATTTCCTTGACAATATTTTATATACAAATTTATTTGGATATAATAATTTATTTAATATAAGAAATAAAGCTATAATTAATCGATTTAGGACCAAAGTTTTCATCATTTGAATAAATAAGCAAACTCGTTTAGAAAAAAAGAAGAAGATAAATCCTTGGAATAAATAGTAATAATTAATTAATAAATATTAATGGATATTTTGTTAAATTAAATTAAACTAATGCTATCAATTGATTTTTAAATGGTCCTAAAAAATTTGATATTACTTTGAAACTAAGGCTCGACCGATATCATTTTTTTAAGGGATAGGGACGATTTTAAATGGAAAAAACCTGATAATACTATTCTTTAAATTTTTCCCTTGTTTGTATTTAGTAGGTTCATGATTGGCTTTACATCGAAAATATAAAAGCCCAAAAATTTATACATTTATTTTATATGTTTGAAAAATGGAACGACATATAAACTAATAAATTTGTATCTTTTAAAATATTAATTTTTTTTAAGATGCTCTTTTTATGAAGTTAAATACAATTTTTGTCGTTTTGAACGAAAAAAAGTAATTTCTTCGACTTTCATAGAATGTGTCATTTTGTACATAGAAGGTATTTTATGAAATTTCAAAAATATACATAAATAGCTTAGTTTAATGTTTTAATTCGGAAACATGTACCTACAAACTATATTTTATGCCTTTGTATTTGATTTAGATCTTTTAGGGCGATAAATAATAAAAATCTGTCTAGATATTGTAATTTTTTTAGTTCAAAAATCCCTTGTTGACCAGAAAAGCAGAAATTTTGGGCCTTGAAAGTCATATGCAATCAAGAACACAGCATTTCAATTCAAGAACAAAAAAAAAAAAATTGAACTTTGTGTCAATTAACCATAATCACACAAAACTTCAAACATGGCCATATTGGCTACTGTATAATTTTACTCATCATCGTAGCATTAAAGATACTTGTCTATAAAGATTTCGGGACATATTTTAACTAATGAGCGGTTGATTCATTCTTTTATAGAGCAAATACATGTGTGCGTGTCTAAAACTGAACACTCTGAAATTTTTAAAAATAGTTAAAGAATTCTGTAATTTTTAAAGTGGTCGACGAATTAATTTATTCAACGTGAAAGATGAGAGTCTTAGACACATGCCTATTCAATATGGCCGCCCATGTTCTCCACTACCAACTACAGCCTGGACCAGAACTTGCTGCATGACTTGGCGATGAAGCTCTGGTCGAGGTTGGCTCAGGCATTCTTGAGGGCAGACTTCAGTTGGTCCTTGTACTTGTATTGGACTCCCGACAACATCCCCTTTAAACGCCCAAACACTGCAAAGTCAAGCGGCGAACAATTAGGCGAGTGAGGTGGCTTTCTTAAGCTTATTGAGAAGAATCTTCCACCTTGCAAGGCGTTTTTCCTTGTCTACAGGCTTGAGGGCTTGACGAGGGATCCTCTTGTAGACCTTAAGGTCAATATCTTTCTTAACTAGGCGGTCCATGGCCCTTCTGCTGACTTTGAACTCCCTGGAGTGTCTGCTGACGGTGACCTTGCCTCTCTTGTCCTCGACATACTTTTTCACGGCAGCAACCATTTCGTCCGACCTTCGAGGCCTTGATTCAGATCTTGTTGTCGCCTCAGGAGTCCTTTTGACTACCACGCTGTAAACGGTGGTGCGGCTGCATTTCAGAACCTTGGCAATGTCAGTGGGAGTTTTTCCCCGCGCGGAAAGTTCCAAAATTGCGGCTCGACGTCTCTCCATATTATCGGCTGTTGTTTCACTGTTGCTATTTAGATTTTGCTGGAGTTTTGTTTATAACTAGTCAAGACCCTTGCCTTGAATTATAAACCGGTTTCAACTCAATAAAATCACGAATATGTGCATGGTGTAAAATCTAAAGGAGTGTTCAGTTTTAGACGCGCACACCTGTATATATTATTTTTTTATTGTTGTTAGGTCACGTCTGAGATTTTATGCAAGCTTTTTGATTTTGTCAATAAATGATCAAAAAATATTATAAAATCATAAAAGTTACATGTGTTGATCTTGAGAGATAAAGATATTATTTATAATTTTGTTTACCAAAAAATTAGTTTAAAGATAAATCATGCAAGATTAGTAAGTAATTTCAATACGTCTGTATGTTTAATTTTATATTTTGAATTGTCTATTTATACCCCTATATGGTTCACCATAAAGAAGAATTTATATGGAAAAGATGAGGTACGGCATATATTTAAAGCTATAAAATTGATCAAAGACGAAGAAGAAAAATTTCAAAATATTGTTGTACCAGTTAATCAAGAAAATTTGAATTTGTTTTGGCCTAAAAATGTTCTTCTATGTATAATTTGTGATGATAGACCTGAGATTCGAAGAACGGCATCTAAAAGTATTCAATCTTTCCAAGCTAGTTCTTCACAATCATTTCCTAAATTGTTTAAAAATGCCTAGTTTAAATTTTAATTTTAGTGAATATTAGGAAATTATTGAAGAATCATCATCAAAATATTATAACGACCTGACAAGAAAAGGTTATATATTTACAAAACTTGCATCAAGGGAGCGTATATATGGAATTGAGTCCCAAAATGACTATGCTTTTCAATAAATCACGTTAATTATTCTTAGAAAAATAATTTTGTAAATGTGTATCTGTTTCAATAACGAAGGAAGAGTTATTATAATATTGTTATATGGATTGAATAAATGTATATGTTTTTTGGAATTTAAAAGCTTCAAAATAAAGTGTCACTTACACTAATGAGTTACTGTTGTTCTTTATATTGGCGAAAAGATACGAATAATAAAATTTAGTTCTATGGATTATCATAAAAAGAGCTGTCATCCCTGCTGGTTTTATCGTGAGTGGGCCCTAAAAAAAGTTTAAATTTTACGTATAAAATTTTTATTTAAAACCAGCACTTTCTGAAATTTTTTTGAAAAAGCACTAAAATGTTATTTGTCAAAATATATACAATGATTACCTATAAAAATATAACTTTTCTTTGGTATCAAATACTTTCTTTCATAATAAAAGTCAGCATATCAGCAAAATTTAAACCTATAAAATTCAATCGAGAGCTTCGCAGCTAAAAATTTTTTTTTTCTAAGATGAAATTGTGCATGCTGTTTTTCAACAGTATTATCAATTTTTTTAACTAGCCATTAACCAATTTCCATAAAAGTGGTTTTATCTTGCAAAAACAGCCAGTCCTAATATAAAGGGCCTTACAGATGAACATGGAAAAAACTAGTTCAATCGATGTATCTCAATGTGCGTAGATTTGATACTCGGTCGTTCCTATAGAAGGAAATGTATTTAACTCAATCTTTTATAAAGTTTACCATGGATCAACACTTCAGAAAATAGTATGTATTATCAAAAAAGGATGACCTACAAGAATTAGCGAGTAAATTTGTGTTTAGGGATAAATATTCATGTATTTTAGCATCAGAAATACTGGAGTTTACCTGTTACACGATTGTTTCACTCATTTTTGTTTCAATAACCTTTATATATTGATGTCTAGGAAATTGTGGTTGAATTATTTATTGTGTTTTATGAAATGAAATTCTTGGTGGTATTCTTAATTATTATTAAATACATTTCTAACTTAAATTTTATATATATCATTAGGATCATATTTATATTCCAATATTGTGTCTAAAAAATAAATATATATTATTTTTGTTCCTTGGGGTATGTTTCTCAAAACATTGAAAAAAAGTAATAGAAAATTTTATATTTAACCTGATTTTAATTTTTGAGAGAAGGGGGCAATATATATGGACTTCAAAGACAGTTCCTAAGTCAGATAAAGTGATTGTAATAATAAAAATATGACTTATAATTAATCAGTGCAACTCCATACTGACCAATAAAAAAACGATTTAAATATATTTTGTTTAATATCGACTAAGTAATTTATGTCAAAATACGAAATGATTAAATTGAATATGTACGTCAATCTTCACTCAATATTTCCTCCAGATGTAAAAACAAAGGGCGATGGGGAAGGTGGTAATATATCTCTTCAGGTCCGCCAATAATCTTGGGATACATTTCTTATCCCATTAGGGATCATATTCTGCCCTCTGAATTCTTCCTTTTATTTTTTACTTGTTTATGACATCATAGACTGTTTTCTTGGCGTACTCAGTCGGCTTCACGATGGTTACATCAAGGTGTCCAGCAAGCGAGTTCCAAGATGGTGGTTCTAAGATTCTCCTCCTTAGAAGAATTTGATTACTTCAGTTAACACTTTTAAAAGAAAACTAATAGATAAATAAAAAAGCTATTACTATTTATGTTTAGATATACGTTTACTCCGGAATTACTGTATGTACGTATCATCTTTTTTTTTTAGAATATCGTTCATGCCTATTGAATACTTTAAAGGACAAAAATTAAATTATATATGTATATTTAAAAACGAATACTTCTATGGGAAAACAATAGTTTCTTATACAAATATACTCGTATACAAATATATATATATATGAGTATTTGAGTCTCTTCTATAATTACATTGAACACAAACTGTTTTTCTTTAGGAGAATCTATGATTTATTATCATTCATGTTCGACGACATATTTTTATTACTGTTAAATCTTACAATGGAAAATAGAGTATTCTTAATTAAAACATTGTTTTGCTTTTTTTTTTGTGAGTTAAAAACATTAATCCAATTAACTAAAAACCTTTTTGCATATATAGAAATGGTTTTGTAAAGGAAATTAATCATATAATTTGATAAATTAATTAATCCACATTCGGTTTTTTTTTTTTAGATTTATCTTTTTGAATTAATTGTTTTAGTGCCTATGTTGAGGAAATAAATTGGTACATTGCACAAGTATTTGCTTATATCTTCTTTCTAGTGACTATCAGAAACTTTAATGGGAGAGGTGCCATTTCTATTCAAAATGTATTTAATTATTTTTTTGGACTGCTTAAAATATATTTATTAAGATTTAATAGATTTGTTGTTTTAATATGAATATATATCTGTTATATGTTACAACAAAAAAGTAGTAACCGTTCATTGTTGTGTAATAATTGTACTCTGTGGCGGTCCGAGGTGTTATGATTCCCTGAGTGTACCTAACTTCCGGCTTCCTGCCAAAAAAAAACTAAAATCGAAAGGAACAATAAAAAAAAAATTATTTATTAAAGGAAGACAAAAAACCCCATCTATAATGCAAATAAATGTCGATAATCAAAAGTACTAATATAATATATAAATAAAATATCAGAATCAAATTTGAATTAATTGTAAAAATCCTTCATTACACGAATACCAAACAATATGTTAAATAAAAAACACATGAACTGCAGAGCCGTCATTTAGACATTTCCTGACTTCTTGCTTTCTTTGATACAAAGTCATTAATTATATTATGGTATGAGATCTTCTCAGCAAATGTGTAATTAATAGTAAGGCGTTCCTGTGAAATGGTTAAATAAAATTGAGTTTTGATGGGCTTTAGCTTTGAATAGCTCCTCCTGGCTTCAATATCTGTGACTGAAAGCGTGATACTAATTCTGAGAGCAGGCCACACAACTATAAATATTGCAGAAAACTCCTTTTCTTGTAAAATTTCAGCTGCTCAATCTGGTTGAAATGACATAAAATATACTAGATTGAGATAGAATGTGCTTTTTTTTTCTTCATATTTTATCGTACTATTTCTGAATTAAATTCGAAAGAGTATTCTGATAATTCGATAATTTTAAGTGTAGAAAAAAATAATAATAATAATAATAGTAGAAAGTGACACTTTTTTCTCAGAATACAAATCCTTTTCGGGAGCCCACTAAAAAATAAAAGACTATGCAGGTAAAGGGAAAGAGAAAGTTTCTTTATGCTGATATTGCCAAAGAGGCTACCAAAATTGTCATTGTACGGGAAAATGGAAAACATATCAGTTTCGTTGAGTGGAATAAGGGGGTTTAAATTCTTGAACGCAATTACGTGCGAAGTGGCTCTGCGGTTTAAAATCTGGTCGATGGTGAAGATTTTCTTGTCTGAGAAGATCTTCACAGTCAAAAAATGACTTTTCAAGTAATTAAGGACTCTTTTGAATCTATCAAGGCTTAAGATCTTCATCATGTCAGTGAAAAGATGTCTTGGAGTCCCAACAAAGCTCTTAAGGTCGAGGTCATCATGAACTGCCCTCCTGAGGATGATCTCGTCCACATTGAACTCGTCAGCCTAGCTGTGCATTGATGCTGTTGGATCTTCTTTAATCTTGGCCTTCAGGGGGACTTGAAGAATGTTTCTTCTCGCTTCAAATCATTTCCTCCACTTCCTGTCTTCATTTTAACCTGATGTTCCGGACTGTCCTCATGGTGACGCCGACAATGTCTTAAATTCTTTTTGAATCAAGATCTGCGTCGAAAAGAGTAGAACCCCTTTGCCTTTTTGATTCCTGTTCACTCATTTTTCGTCCTATTTTAATCAAATTATAAGAATGCGTAAGAAAAACAACGCATGTATTGGAACATTGCTTGAGATCTCACCTGAAACGTTAATTAGTGCAACAACAAAAAATGACGCAGAAAATTACCTTGTGTCCCTCTGCAGGTTTTATTCATTTCTATCTATATGCTAATAGTTTGATGTAGATTATATAAAAAAAAATAATAGTGTAAATAAGAATCAACTCAAGAATAAATAACACTGACTTATAGCTGGAAAAACGCTGTAAAAAAATGTAATTCAGTATTGCACTGTTTTCTATTTGTATATTAATCGCTACAGGCCAGAAAACTTTTTGCTGGTAAATGAAAACATCAACGAAAGATATTTTTTCAAATAATCCAAACTTGAATTTTTAACTATGCTTGTAAATAATTATATAATGGCTTCACATGGAAAGCGCCTTCTTTTTCATCACTGTTGCAAATCCTTGTTGATCCCCTCCCTCTCATCGAAAGCACCTAAAGTTCTAATGGATACCTTTATTATCTCTTCCAGACCACAAAAGATTGCTGATCCGAAGGACCTTGCAAGGCATGTTATGACAATATACAACACTTTCAAGATCCCACGATAATTAATACCTAAGTAAAAATATATGAGGGGAAGAATTGCATTAATATCCTTGGAATAATTATTAGAGTTATAATTGCATGTAACGGAAAAGGAAAATTTTGCCTTGCCTTTGGATACAAAATAATTACATCTACTGGTTTGGTAATTCTCTTAATTTAATATTCAAACGCAATATTGCCTAAGGTACCTAAATGGGTTGCAGTATATATTTACAACAATAAAGAAAAATGTACTAATTCAAAATTAAAAAATATCAAATACAATTTGTGCATTTTTATTTTTTTTGGCAAATTTGCATTTGTGGTTTAAAGTTTTAATGAATTAGTTTCAAATGAAAACGTGGAAACTAACTGGACAATAAGTACATGTCTTGGAAATATATCATCGCAATTTCTTACCAAATATGAAAGTGCTTTATTAATTATTATTATTGGAATTACATTATTGTACCTTACTATTGAATCATTCTTTAAATAATTGTTAATGTAAATTTACTTTAAGACATTTGATAAATGAAAAAATATATTTTTTTGGACAGTTTTTTATGTTTATTAAAAAAAAAATACATTTATAAGTATACATATTCACAAAGTCTTATGAGCATTTAAATCCTTCTGTAGCTTGATACTGTTTAGTTGAAACAAAAATTTGCTGAATGTACTAGGGGCATTAATATTTTTCTGGAATCAAGCTGGCCTACACTGTTACTCAATTTTGAATTTTTTTATAATCTAAGGGCGCATATTAAGCTGTCCCCTTGTCATGTCAATACTCTTTTTTAGCACAAAAATCTTTTTTAGGGAGACAATCAAAAAACAATCTAGTTAGGTTCTATAGATCATTTTATTTTTCCATGGAGACCATATACAAGTTACATTAAATAATTTGGACTCATTTCTTCTAAATTCAAATCTCTTAATCCTTTTGAAAACAAGCAATTTTGTCCAAAAATGTTATTTTTCACATTTTAAAGGACTTGAAAAGTCTACAAATTACCTTTGAAGACTTAAACATGATTTTTTTCATCCATATCCACTCAAAAATCTTTTGATGTGAAGAAAACAAAAAAGTGGTCACCACAAAAATAAGGGATACCTTAATCTAATCAAAGCTTTGAAGAAAAAGTTAACAAAAATAGAATGAACCAGTCATAGTGGAAATTAACTACAGTAAATCATTTTTTAACCTTTTTTTTCTCAATATTTAGTTCAAAAATGAGTATTGATAAATATTTTATTAGAGTAAAAATATAAATCAATTTTAATTTATTTTCAGGGGTCAGTTTTATGTTGTAGTGTCATATCTACAGGATAAAAACTCAAAATTTATATTTTATTTTTGTAAAGCATCTTTTTTCCTCCGTTATATATATCACAAAAATATCATGGTATACAAAACTATTTCAAATACCGTCAGCTATTTCTACATTATATTTGTTCCCATCAGATGATACTATGGCAGTAATCGGCTTACGCAAAGAGATACAATACTTACAGATGTTGTCTGGATCCATTTCAATCCAGACCTAGTCGACATCTGCCTGTATAACACCGATACTTCTATGAAGTTCTCCAGATACCTTAATCTCAACATGATGCCAAAATGAATAATTAAGAGAATTAGTATCTGAGCTATGGGGCTGTATACAAATCACCTCAAGAACATTATTGGGAGAAATCATAGTGAATATTCTTAAGATCTTTTGTATTTGTAATGAGTTTCTGCCACTGATGTCCTTCTTTTAAAAGTTACTATCCTCTTCCAAATTATTTTTACGTTATAAACCATCTTCATGGCCACTCAAATTAGTTTTGAAATCTCAGTAGAGTATAACTTGCAATTGTTGAGTCTGTGAACTTGAGTCTTATGTCTCACTCTGATACAATTCTTAGCTCTATTAAAAAATAAGAAATGTTTGCTGACAGATGATATTTTATAAATACTAAGACGTGGGCTGAAAAGTCCTTGGCTTAACAAAGAAAAAACTTTTTCTGTCAAATGATTTAAAAAAAAATAATATTAAATTTTTAATTTTTTTAATTTGCTTTATGGAGCATAGCCCCCATAACACTTTTAGAGGCATTGCTTAGCTTAAACGGTATTTTATCCAATCAATCAAGAAACAGTGTAAAATTAGAGCACAAAATTGTTTTGATCCATTGTTTTGGAAATAATAAAAGTAGCATCACACTTAGCACAATAACTCACAAACTATAGATGAGATTCTCATGAAATTTTGACAGCTGCCGTTGGAAGGTTGGTACTAACTGAAAATAAGGGGATTAAAAAAATAGTGCCATCCTTGTGAGAAGTGTAAGAATTTATCCAATCCGTTATGTAGCAACGGAATGTTTAAAATCAATCCCTTATAGCCTTAGAATTTTGAATTGTTTTTGTATATAAATATTTATTTTCCACTCTCTTCGTAGGTTTTTATATAATTATATGCAAGTGAAAATTTCCAAAAGTAAAAAATTATCAACAAAAACATATGCATTTTATTGTTATGAAAATCTAATGATCTTGATTTTTTCAATTTGTCAAGATTAAAATTTAAACGATAGGTTTTTTGAGGACATTTATAAATGAAAATCATCTGAAAATAGTGCTCGGCACAACTTTTATGCATTATGTGAGCTCGTAGCTCTAATAATTGCCTCCAAATGAGGCCTAAATCTCTTGCAATCCTAGACTATCTAGTCATCCTTGAGCTTGGTCCACTCCTTCTTGATGAAAGCCTTTGGAGATTGGAGTGTAGTACTCTTGTGAGGAGTACTACACTCTTTCCTCCAAACACGCTTAGCTAAAGTAAGGATAGCCACCACATGTTGAGCTTCTAAAAGTCCAGAAAGTTGTCTCTCAGGAAGGCCTGGACCTGAGCGGCACGATGCCACGAAGCTTGGTCTAGAGTGAAACGAAAGTTGTGTGGCATCAACGGTGAACACTTTTTCATCAGAAAAAAACAAAACTTTGCCTGAATTTTAGTTGGCTTTGAGAAAATTTAGAAACTTCTTTGCTTTTTCAAATCGTCTGAGATTATTCTTTTCAGAGATTAGTCTTGCTGTCTTTCTCTATAATTTTGTTACAACGTCATTCTCGTTTAAAAATAATAAAATAAGTACTACTAGATAAAATCAACCCTGTAGTAATTTTTGATCCATGTTTTCAGTATTTAAAAAAAGGAAAATGTGTTATAATATTTAATACAAGTAAGAATAGAACTACATTTTTGCTTGACCCTATTGTATATGCATAAAAATAGATGTGTATTTCATTAGTCAACCAAATTTCACCTTTTTTTTTTGTCCTTGGATTGACAAGTTGTGTTTATTGTTGTTTTTACCTCGAGAAACATGAAATCTCAGACATGACCCAACTACAGTAAATAAAACAATACATATTTCCTCTATACAACAATGAATCCACGGTTAATTAATTATAGGATGTCTTAAAATCTATAAAAAAAAGTATTTTTTAAGTTATGTTGATAATAAAGATATAGAATAACTAATCTGCCCATGTATAAATTATTAATTGATTTTTATGGATATATTTGAAAAAAAAAACAAGTACAAAAAAGTAACTTTCTTGTGGTTATACCTTCAAAACCATGCAAATGAGTTTCATAACCCAAATTTTCTATTTTTGTAGCCTTTAGAGTGCATTAAAATAAATATTTTTTTACAATATTTCCATGATTTTGTGTTATTTTTCACCTTAAAAACAAGTAGATAAAAAATTAATGTTTTAATAGACTATTCAAATTTCTTGCTGAAGAAAATAAGTTTTCCAATTTTTATAAGGAAATCTAAGCTTATTGATAGTATATAAAATGCTGCTCTCTGTAGTCCAGAAAAACAATGGGTTAAAAAGGTAATTCCCTTCAAAACACACGATCTCAATTCAAGGGCTACAATTTGTTGTATGTTTCATTAATGAATCTATTATAAAAAATAATTTTTGTGCTATTGGAGCCACTTTGTATGAGTAGGGAGGAGTACAAATCTGTTAATCTAAGTTGCTATTTATGATAAGAACAATATAATATATTTAGAATACATACTTCAAAACTTCATAAATAGACTAATAATCTATATATAGATATTTCATATTTTAAATACACTTGTGCTAAATAAATATACATTAAAAAGTGAATAATATTTAATATTTCTATTTAGGATAATCTATTACAAATGTGGGGATGGAATTTGTGTAGGAAAAAAATTCAGTTTAGTTATTTTAAAAGAGGAAAAGGGGTTTTGTTTTGTATTTAATAGATCATTGTGGTGTCATCTCCTTCTGAAAGATAAATTATCATCTTTCTTTGGTGCCAATTGTTTTTTTATGTTCTTTTAATTGGCCAGATGTAATTTTTCTCAGGAACTGTCTTTAAAGTCCAAATATATTAAGTATTTTTTTCTCTTGAAAGTACCGATTATCGAGTCTACACACATTGAGCTCGACAAAATAATTGCTCATGAGCACGTGTTCCGTTGAGCCACGTGGTTATTCATTAATATTGCATTAGTTACTTAATAATGTGTACTGAATGAGTGTTATTTATTACTTAGAAGTAATGGGTAACACTAAATAAAATTAAAAAAATTAAAAAAATCTCATCCCTATTAATTTGTAATATATTGGTAATTATTAATAAAAAAACTCATTTTCAATTACTTCCCGGGGGGAGGGGTTATCCGCCCAAATAACTGAAATATCCTTGCTAAAGCATACATAGCTAACTCTCTCACTTCTGGGTGTTCAATAAGCTTTGACTCTCGCAGCAAAATTTTCATTGCATCTGCGGCAATATACGCAGCCTTTCCCTTTCCCCGAGGATAGCAAATGGAATTACACTGCAGATATTGTTCGATTTTTCCCATAATGGTCATGTAAGTTCTACTCAACCCCAAAAAGTTTAGGAAGAAGACACCTGATGGCTATGAAAAAAACACCGAAGACATACTTGTTGTTTGTTTGTCATTTTTAATTTAATCATTTTCATACTTTATGTACTCATATTGCGTAGTGGTAGATATTAGTATGTATACTTTTATATAAGTCTTTAATAAACATAAGTTTTTAATATTGAAGGGTTGGGCTTTGATGTAGTGAGTCAATTTTAAACTTAAACGTTTATTTATGATTAATTTTATCGCAATCCCTCTTGATGTATTTTATTATTATTTTAATCTTTATATTGTTTTATTGAATTTTAATAAAAGCCCAATTAAAAAACTAATAAAAAAAAATCCTTGTAGTATCTTGTGTGTATCATATATGTGCTCGATTTTTTATGCACATGTAATGACTGAGGTTTTAATGGATAGTTTTAGTTGTACTTGGTCTTTAACTACTAAAAACGATGAATATGGTGCTTGAAATTTTGAAAGAATATTTTATAAGTGGTACATAACTTATAAATTCTTAAGGAATTTTTCTTTTTTACTAGAAAATTTAATATTTGAATCTTTTTTAAAGTTTAATATTTGAAAATCTTTTTCAAAACATTTCATGATTGAAATTTTTTGTGAATAGGTATTTATTTTTGAATTTTTTTTTTGAAAAAATTTATGTTACTGAATAATTGTGGATTTTTGAATGTTCTTTTTTTTTTTTTTTTAAATTTAATGTTTGAAATCGTGTTCAAAAATTATAATTTTTCAAATTTTTTTCCTCCAAAAAATTTAATTTTTGAATTTCTTTAAAAAAAAAAAGACCCCCCCCCCAAAAAAAAAAATAATCATCATCATAATAAAAAAATCCTACAGATTGTCAATGAAGCTTAAAATGCTTCGTGCTGGTACGGGGTACTTGGGTTAAATAAATATTTTACAAGTGGTATATCACTAAATAATCCCTGCTCTATAAAAAATGGCTTGTTTGATAACAGTTCAAATATAATCGACAGCCAACAAAATTCAATAGTATTTTTTCTACAGTCACTATTTTAGATTAAGAATTCCCAAGTATAAAAAGTAATTGTAAAAAAGTATTCAATTGGAAGACAATGTTAACAAAAGTTTATGTTATATTTTGAATGTCTTACATACTAATTTAACTCATTGCCAAAAACGCAGCTTGGCATTAAATGTGACAATAAAAATATTTCTTTAAGATTTTTAAATTCAATGTAAGAGCATTGATGAAATAATTGACTTATTTCATAGAGCACTAAATTTTGATTAAAAATGCTGATATCTTCTTTTATATTCATTCCTCCCATAATAAATATAAAACCATTCTCCAAGAATATTAATCAAAATGGATTTTTCATCCTTCTTTTCTTAATGGTTGTTAATGACATAATAACAATTAACTTCATTGTCACAGATCTTTTGAGTTTCGCTCTATATATTACTAATAAGCATTTATGTAGATCTCTCAACTGACAAACTGTTTGCTCATCACTTATAATAAATTATGATCTAAATGAGAAAATAATTCATTAATCATACATATTCTGTAGTTTCTCGAATATTTAAATATATTTTAGTTATAATTATTTGCATGTACATTGTCATTGAAGTAAAACGATTCTCTCAATTAATCAAGGAAATCGATTAAAAAGTATTCTATTTTTTCCTCCATAGAGGCTCCATGGGACAACTTGTGGGAGAAGATTGTCATACACTCCTGCAAGGTCTTCAGGCGACGTGTAAAGACTGAGATTGAGAATGAAGGCGGCCATATTGAGCGAAAAAAGTTTTACAAAAAACCTTATCTAAATGTTTTGTCAATATTATTTTTTTCCCTATTATTGAAAATATCAAATTATTGACGCATTTCTAAATCCATCTCTCGAGTCTGCGTTGTGCTGCCCTATCCTGTACAACCTTTTCTTTACTCGTTTTAGAGGGGCACAAACTTAGCCCTACACTTAGACGTCAAAAATAGGTACTTCACGTGAAATCAGTTTCCTTAATAAATAAAATTTGAAATTACTTTTTTTTTAAAATAAATTTTTTTTATATAAAAATGAACAACAAAATTCGAAATTAATTTCACATTTATAAAAGAAAGAGAAAGAGTGTTTTCATATGACGTTAGCATATTTTTGTTGCTGACCATATTTCAACTAGATATAGCTGGTATCAAATTATTTTACAATACAATTTTTTACTCACAGGGGTGTACTGGAAGGGCTGTAGCAAATGATTAGATGTGCCCAATATCATTATTTTTGATTTGTCATAATTGGTTTGTGTCGTTTTTCAACATATTAATAACCTAAGAATACAATTTGAAAAGTATCAAAACTTAATATTTAATATTTGTTTTCCGTAACAAGATATCACTATTGACTTGTGAGAGACAAATTAATTTGAATTTAAAATATTGGAGTTATAAAGTACTGCTTTATCAATGTCATCCCGCCTTAAAAATGTTACTGAGATGACTGTAATAAAAAGGAGAGCGATTTATAAATAGTAACATGACAAGTTTTGGCAATGAATAAATCTTATATTAGACTTTAGGACTATGGAGACAAAATTTATGTCGCACTCTTTTTATTAAGCACATACGTCATAACAGATGCATGCATCATGTAAGTCTGAGTACTTTGGGGTTTAAGTATTCCCTGGCTACAAAAATTGAAAAAAACAAAAATCACAATTCCTCCCTAATTTCTAATTACAAAGTGGAAAAAAAAAACATAAAAACAGAGCAAATATCAAAAAATTCCCGATACGATGCAGATATCGGCTATTTCTACCCAATATATCAATTTTATAATTTCAATCCGATATATTAGCCCACGTCTAGTTAGTACCCTTTTTCTTTTATTGTTAAGGAAAATGTTAGACTAGTGCCTTGTATTTAGAAGTCAAAATTGAACTGACAAAATAAACGGTCGTAAGCCTTAACTGCCAATCAAAAATATATCTTTCTAACGTTTGATGGGCCTTATGTCAATCAAAACATGTTATACTAAGATACAACAGTCTTATTTACATAATTTAGTGCATATATTGACTATTACATTGCAAGGCTCAAATAGTTTTCTTCAATTTTTTTGTCACAGATAGTCCAAAAATGTAATTATAAATATTAAGTCATTTGATAGATATTTTTAGTATATATTAAAAAGACTCAAATCAAACATCACTGTGTTTATTTGGCATCAATCATCATTCAATATAGCTGTTTTGCTTTTTTTTAAAGCCATTTGATGATATTTTATCAAGATTCTAAGTAATTTGTCCATTTTATTTTGTGACGTCCGTGAATTTAAGAATATTATAGAAATTGCATACTATTTTGAAATATTTGAATTTTTATAATTCTTTTAAAAATGCATAAATTTATACTTAATAAAAAATACTTAAATTAACCCTAAATTATAAATAATGGCATTATAAAAAATAAAACAAATAAACTTAAAGTTTATTTCTTAATAGAGGACGGATAATAGGGATAGGTGATTCTTATTTTAAGACCTGTATTAACTTTTTATGACCCAAATTATGTTTTAATTAGATTTATAAATTTTTCTCGCATATATGAGGTATTTTCTGTATAACTAGCACATATTTAGCTTAAAAATAAAATATTTTAAAATAAACCTGCATTTAATTGATGTGTCCCAAATTTGATACATCAGGCACACAGCCATGTATAATGATATGGTCAAATACAGGGCCGTGCAGAATTATTTAACGATTTTTGTTCAGAACATATTGCGGACAATAATGACATTTCGCATGACTTGAGAAACAATTTATTCATACATTTTTAGAATAATAAAATACCATTTTACCATTTGACTCAATGACACAGGTCAGGTGACGTTTGAAGCTGCCACAGACTTGCTGGATATAATCGGCATCCATGGAGGCCCAGGCCTTGTTGACAGCAGCCTTTAAGGCATTTATGTTCTTGTGTCTTTTTTGCAGGCCTTGGTCTTCACGTGCGCCACGATAGATAAGTCTTGTGGGTTCAGATCTGGGCTCTGAGAGGGCCAGTAGTCCTTGGCCAAAAGTTCATGTTGTCCTTGAGCCCCTCCTGAGCTTTCTTGGAAGCGTGGGCGGGTGCTCCATCTTGTTGAAAACCCCAAGGAGAGTTGCCGACTATGGATTTGATCCACGGAAGGACCTTGGACGCCAGAATCTTCACATAATCCTTCCCTGTTAATCTGAGCCAGTGGGGAGCCATAGCAGCTTCATGGCCTTCCTTTTGGATCTCCAAACATCTCCAAAGCTCACAACACGGTCATTTTGCCTGTTGAAAACAGGATCGGCCGTAAAAGTTTTCTCATCTGAAAAAATGATGATACGTCCAGATGAGCTCTTGATATCATTCAAGATTTTCTTGGCACGCTCAAGTCTGACTTCTCACTGACGTTCAGTTAGCAGAGGGCGTTCATTACGCCTCAGGGACTTTCCTCCATCCCTTTTCAATGCCCTTGAAACAGTTGATGTCGATGTTCCCATCTTTCTGGCCATGTCGGCAATGGACCTGTTGGGAGTCCTCTTGAACAATGCCTTTACTTGCCCTGTTGAGACAGTGGGCTTCCTGCCAGCCCCATGGGAATGCTTGAGATCACCCCCAGCCTCCAAGCGCTTGGAAACGTTGAAAGTTGTCTTCAACGAGGCCCCAACCTATTCCATAATATTGTTATGAGGGACTTCCGCTCGGAGGAGGGCTGCAATTTCGATCCTCTTTGTTTCCTGATTGTGCATGGTCTCACGTGTGGAAGTTGCTACGCTCTCACAGGAAGGATTTTTGTTTATTTTAACAGTAAAAATACGAAACAATCAGATTGGTTGCCACAAAACCTCGTAAAAAGTATAATTTTATCATCGGTAAATAATTTTGCACGGCCCGGTATGTCACATTGGGCATACAAACGTAAAATGTCATATGAAGTATTCAATAGTCGATAATACTTAAAATAATGATTATATGTGCACATAACTCAAGGAATTCATAGCATAAAATTGTTGGAGCAATCAAAATACATGCACACCTAGTAATGTAACTGAAATACCATGCGTGTTTTTGTACAATACACATTCTCAGTGTTGTAAACGCGTACTTAAGCGGTATGATAAGTTTCTAACAGAGGCATCCACAGTAATTTGACTTAGAAGTAATTTTCCAAATGTACCAAATTTGGCACATTGGGTCATAAAGGGTTAAGGACTAATACAAACCTAGCAAGTGGTAAAATCTACATAAAAATCTATATAAATAGTAGTGTTATATTCGAGTATTTATTGAACTCTAAAATAAACTCAACTATACTAAAGCCAAAAATTTACAATGAATTACACGAACTCTCCCAAATTTTTTCCTTTTTTTGGAAAATTCGACTTTATTTGAATTCAAATGGTAAAAAAAAAATGAAAAATTCGTGTAGTGATCAGACAAATTTCTAGTATCACTCAAAAAGACAGTAAAAAGTGTTTATGGAAAGAAAGGTTGATTCGAAACGCGCATGTTAGTTTGAGTATACTCATGGTCGTTCTAAAAAAAATCCTCGTGTAAGATGTCAATTTTTATTATAGCATCTATGACGTCGCAATTTTTTTTTTCTTTTTTTTTGTCATTTCCCTTATTTCGTATGAAACCTTTTCTTCTCTTCTCAGAATTTATCTTGTTAATTCACTTACGAGGGTAAATTCATGGGCGCTGAATATTTAGTTATGGAGTAATATTTAACTACCTATGCGAGAAAAAAAAGTTTTATTAAGAAAACATCTTTGATCAAAATACTTATCCGTAGTCTTCGCTTCTCCATCCGTTTTACAGCTTTAGTTTACCTATTTGTATTAAAAAGGATATACTGCATAGGTGAAATACTCAAAAACTCAAAATCAATCAAACCCAAAAATACAAACTGGAATCAATATATAGCAAATATACAAGATATTTTTCTCCTATAAAGTTAAACTCTTCTAATAATCATGATGATTTGAAGAAAGAAGAAGATAGGGGCGTCAGCTGGGGGAGGGTTGGAGGGCCTGTAGCCCCCCCCCCAAATGAAGAAATTTTTTATTCTTACTAGAAAATTTCATAAGTAATTTTTAAATTTTTTGAAAAAAAATTTAATTCTCAAAAATTTTCTCAAAATAAATGATTTTTTCCAAAATAGCTATAGATTTTTAAATTTTTTTTCCGAAAAATGTAATGACTGAATTTTTTTTTAATTGAATCTCATTTTTTTGTCAACAGTTCTGGAGTTTCGATTTTTTTTTTCGTTTAAATATATCATTTTATTTAACATAAATATACAAAAGCAGGTAACAACAATTTTAAAATATAATTAAAATAATATATCGTACAAACACATTTTCTTATAGCGTGACATCAATCACTACATTTTAAACTTCAACATGACAAAAAAAAAAAAAAAAACTGCCGTTAAAGCACAACAAACCTTGAACGTGTGTGTAACATAAATATAAACTAACATAAGATTATTCAGATAAATTTTTTTTCGAATTTCTAGTTAATATTTGAATTTTTTTCCAAAAAATTTTATGTCCGAAATTTAATTTTTGAGAATAATTATGGATTTTTGAAATTCTTTTCCAAAAAATTTTATATTTGATTTTTTTCACGTAAAATTTCCTTTTTTGTGCACAGCTCTGGATTTTTTTAAAAAAAAATTTCAAAAAAATAGCTACGGATTTTTTATTTTTTTTCGTATTTGATTTTTTTTTATCCAAAAAATTTAATGACTGAATAATTTTTGGATTTTTGAAAAAAAAAAATTAATATTTTGGGAATAGCTATGGATTTTTGAAATAAGAATAAAAAAAAAATAACTGTCTGTGAATAGCTATTCATTTAAAAGTAAACCTACTCCTACTTATATTCACAGCAGTGAGAAAGAAATATTTTTTTCAGGGGTGTCCGCAGAATTACATTTTTTTACGAGGGTGGGGAGGCTTGTTTTTTGGATTTAATAAAATAAAATAAACATTTGGAAAAAAATTTGAAAAATTAAATTTATAGAATTTGATTTTTTAAATCCATTGCTATTCACAGAAAATAATTTTTTTTGGAAAAAAATCAAAAATTAAATATCAAAATAAAATTTTTGGACAAATAATTTTAAAAGTCTTACAAAAATTTGAACTTTTGTCATAAATATTTCAAAATTAATTTTTTTTGAAAAAATTTCAATTATAATATTTGAAGTATTACATTTATAAGGAAAAAATTTCACAAATCCATTGTTATAAAAAGTTAAATTGTAAGGGACAAAATTACAAAAAAATATCAGCTATTTTAAAAAATTCTAGTAAAAAGCCAAAATTTCTTAATTTGGGTAGGGGCCCCTCCAGCCCACTCTCTGCTGACACACAGAGTTTTTGCCATTTGGACTTTAGATAGTCTAAATACAATGTCTCATTATCATTGCTTGATATGGAGTGGACTTATGTTAGTGTACTTCATGTCACAGGTGCTTGGTGCTGATTTTATGAAACGTCATAATAGCTAAGCTGCTCTTTGTTCAAACATTATTCAAATTGTAAAGGTTAACTATATTAAATTTCATTTTTTTTTTTTTTACATACCGAAAATGCTATGTATTGTATTGCTCTGTCCTATCCGTGTTATTACCTCTATTTTGTCTACAGTCAAGATATTTATTGTATATATCTTATATACTCATGATAGAATCTTCTTAATTAATCTGTTTATATATATCGTACCCTAACACTTCTTTAATTACAGAGCATGTTGATAAATTTTTCTGTTTATTTTTCTTTCAATTATATACACAGACAAGTATAATGATACTCGATTGATTATTGTTTCTTTAAAAACATTCTTTTAAAATTAATTAATTAGTTACATAATATAAGATTTATATACTCATGTCATATATTTTTATTATACATAATGACTTTCTTCTAACTCGTGATTAGTTATACTTCATAATAATGACTCTTTAATACGAGTTATCAGTGACAAATGATGAACCATCATTTGTCATTTTTCTTATTTGTCAAATGCATCTAAACATGTATTATACATCAAGAGGTATTATCAATTAATAATTAATTATTCAATGATACTTTGTACGATAATGATGACTCATAAATAACACATGTGGGTTCACTATGACATGTAAGTAATGTAGGTATACATTGGAAGATTCTGTGACGTCATTGCAAAATAGAATGACTGTATGAAATATCCCGCTTTAAAAAAAAAGTTTAGGTAGTATGTTATAGATAAAGGACAAGAAAATTGCAAACTATACCCGTTACAGAAATACTGTATTTTTTTTTTTTTTTAAATAAGAAATGATCAATGTAGAAAAAAGCCAGTAAATAACTTTTAAAAGATTGTTTATTCAACAAAATGCTCTCTTTAGATTCTTCAAGGGCCACATCCTTAAAAACGTCTAACAATTGATTAATGAGGTTCAAACTTAATATATATTAATTTTTTATCCCAAAGAACATTTTTGGACAAAGCCAACATTTTTATTCTTCCCCCACTCCTAAAAAAAAACATTTTGAAAATACAAATTTAAGAATACTTTACTCCACACTGACGTAACACATGTGGTCTCACTGTGACAATTAGCAACGTATGCGTGTATTGAGTAAACAAATTGAAAAAAAGAAGTTCTAGAGGTTTGGTGCTTCTTACGACGCAAAATGTAATTTCTTAAACGAGTAAACTTTTATTTTTCATTGTTCTTTGCGTTTTCTGCTCCTTTATTTATAAAAATACAACTCAAATATTACATTTTATAACTGGTTTTTAAGTCCATCTATAAGTATGTAATGATGGCAATAAAATTCTATAAATGAAAGAGGAAAGATTTCATTTTAGAAAATAGATATATACGTACATGTACAATATTCTCTTAGTATTAGTGCAATGAAAACGAAAAAATTGGAAACTTCTAGAAAAATCCCAACAGGGCTTGCCGATTCTCTACCACTGCAGCAAGAGTATGCAGTCATGTGCAGTTGTGTAATTTATAGTACATCTTGTATATGTCAGGAGGGAGTTCAATGCATGCATGTAGATGCATACTAAGGCGTAACAGATACGTAAGGAAATAATAACCCGTTCAGTGAAATGACTTGACTGCATTTGTGCATTAGTAGCAGCAGGCGGATCAGAGTACGGCCATACTACATATAACAAACATATCTGAAGGAGTGCTCTTTTTTTTATTGCATTTTTTTTTATTTGCATTTGGCTGCAATAACTTTGCTTTTGGCGAATTCTTTCTACTTTTTATTACTTGATGGATCGTTAAATATAACGCTGTAAATACTATGTACATACAATTCTGGAGACGCCATGTTTATAACTTCATACTATACATAAGAAAAATATGTATGAGGGCTCGACTATAGATTATAAAACGTTTTCACTAACTCATAAGTCGCATCATAATTGAAAGGGACGCCATTTTGGGGGCTCAAAGTTGATATTTTACTTCATAAAATGAACAAATGTACAATATATATATATATCTATTGATTCAATTTCATCAAATGGCATTATGAATAAAAAGACTTGACATTTGCAATGACTACTACTTGATGACAATTATAAACGGTGATGTTTAAATGTAATCAAAGTAGTATGCATTAAAAGTCTCTTTTAAATGTCTAAGTTTGTACAATTTTTTTTGATCGATTAGGGACAATTAAAGTAATGAAAAATATCTTATTTCTTCCATTGTAATAGTTAATTTTTATCCATAGTATGGAAATAAAATAGTACAACTATATAATAACATATTTTTAATACATTTTAGGGTTAGATATTACCAAAAAAAGTAATGAAGGGATAGATTTCTGATAGGCAGTAAGGTATAAAACCTTTTATTTGTTAGTCTTATTTTGACATCCAATAGGTCACTTTTCCCTTAATATTAATCAATAAAGGGTTTTCATAGTTATAAAATTTGTTTGTTTAGGCCCTTAAAAGGACAAACATCAACAATATTGACGTCACTTGAAAACATGATATTCATTCCTTTACATTTTTATTCATCATGCATGCGATTGACTATTGATAGAAAACTAACTGTCTTTTGATATGAAATAGTTTGGATATTTGCAGGCTTGTGAGCGATCAGGAACAAAAATGGGATCAACAATTAACTGCAATATAATGATCAGGGCTATTTGCAATCAGCAATCCGATCAATTTAACTGTAATCATATTCAAATACACAATTTCTTTAAACCTATAACTTAAACTTTTTAACTGAAATGAACTATACATATTTTTCAAATGTATTTATTACAATATTTTACTATAATTAAAAAAAAAGTATATATATAAATATAAACTAAATTATAGTCTGCCGGTGAATAATAAAATATATACATAAATCATTTATTTTCTAGCTCTCTTTTTGACATTAGCAGGAGCTGCTTGTCAAAGTTGCCGTCTTTTAGCCTATGTCTAGTCCTCCTCAGGATCTGATTGGCCTTGGAGAACAAACACTCCTTGCTGGCACTACTGGGGAGCAGGACATAGTATATTTGAAATAACTTTTTGATCCTCCAGTAGGCCAAGATAATTTCCAGGCCTTCAGAGTCATCACCTTACTTACACATAGTTCTTCTATTCTTTTCAAGATTGTAATTTTAAGTGCTTTTATTTCAATAAGCTCTTCCAACTCTCTTCAGTAATTGCAGTTCAAAAAATTCCAATTTATAAATATCGGCCGAAATCAGTTCCCACGACATATAAGGATCGACACCCAGTCAAGCCAAAAATATACAGTTCGAGACTAGTATTTTTAGTTCGAGATTAAGACCAATACCAAAGACCAAAATCTCAAGACACATCACAATTACATGATATGTAATTTTGTTCAAATTGATCGGATCCCAATTTTTTGCTACTCCTTTTGTGACATAGCGATTTCGATACTGCAATCAGCAATATAAAATCACCATATCTCAATTGATCGCTGATCAGAAGAAACTCTGATCTACATACCTGGGTATTTGTAATATTAGGTATAATAAAAATATTTGACAGAAACTCTTTAATTCTGACCTTAATTATTGGTAATTTAACTATTTGAAATAATCAAAATTTCAGCTTTGGCTAATAGAATGGGAGTTTTCCCCCATGAGGACAATGGCAGGTGATACACACTCCTAGTGACTCGTCAAAATGTACAAGAGCTTGGTTATAAAGATTCTAATGTATCCACCTTATAGCTTGGACGACCTGTCAATATGTGATTGTCATCTGTTCCTATCTATGTCAAAGGATTTTACAGGTGAAAAGCTAGCCTCAATAGAAAATAATAAAAATAGACTGTTCCAGTTGTTATATTTATACATTAAATGATATTAAGTTATCTAACAAAACAGTGCATATTCGACCTAAATAATTCCTTTAATTTTCACTTAAAAATAATGTATTAATTTTTTATTTCCCCGAATATTTAACAGCCACACTACTTTGATAAAAAAGAAACCGTTATTTTCTCGTTTCAAAATCGATCCTCTATCGATTCGTAAATTATCCTTATTTTATCATGTAGGTACATTTCTTAACGGCGTATGTTGATAATATTATCAATTTTGAATTGTTAGTTTGTTTTGGAATGTTAAATTTTTCTACTATTGAAAAAAAAAGGAATATAATAATTTACGGAAAATTCTTTAAAAACTTATTTGATAGACTGAGGGTTAAAGTAAAAAAGGAAATTGATTTTTGTAGATCAGTTCTTTTTTTAAGTAAATTTGTTTATTTATTAGCAACTATATGTATGTTTATACCCATGATTTTCTAAAAAAATAATACTATATGGCTTACTTGGTATACAAGTTTCCTAATTAGCCTTCCTGTGTTTATATTTATAATGTGTGTTTGTTGTTTTAGTATTCTATATACTTAAATGTACGAAAAGTAAATATATATGTATATATTTTTCTTATCATAGGTATGCTGCATGGTTAGTAAAAGTGGCATTATAGTCATAATAGCCATAATTAATTTGCTTACTGCTCTAATAATATTGTTTCATTGAATATTATTTTTTAATGTATGTATGAATTATGCAGCTATAACATCTAGCCAGTATGCAGTAATGTTTCCTTGTGGTTAATTAATTTATGCATTTCTTAAACTATATATATATTTTTTAATTCACATCTATATATGTATTGCGATTTGAACTAAGTTAAATCCATTTAAAAGCAAGGGCTTTCAATAATACTTGGAATAATCCATGAACAATTTGATCATGGAGGAATAAACATGATTGTTTTAACTTACCTACATTGTACATTGTTCTATACATATTGTCTAAGTATGTAATTATATGATTATTTTGTTTTTGAGAATAATTTGTTTATACCCTCATGGCGTTGGCGGAATAATTAATTTATTTTCAAAAAATGAATGATATTTATTTATGCTTGAGAAAGAGTTAAGCCCCATGAATCATTTTGATTACTTTTCCTCTCCTTTGATCACAAATGATTGATCATGAAACATTTATATAACTTTTCCCCTTCCGTGACTTCAGCGAAACTATTATCTTAGGACCTGAGCCTTCTGAAGAAAAGTTACATTATTTTTTTTAAATTCACCCCTCCGCTAGTAAACATAGATTTTATATTGCCAAAGGCGTCCGTAGTGTGTGGGCGGGAGGATGCACCCTATAAATTAAGGATTTTTTACTATAAAATTTAATATTTTTTGAATAGCTATGGATAAGTGATTTTTTTCTCAATAAATTTAATTTCTTAATTTTTTCTTTTCAAAAAAATCCACACCCTTTCAAAATATATATATAATCCTGCAGAGTAAGGTGACTTTTCAAATTTTGCATTAACGTACATTTGGCTCGATATGAATGAACAAAGATTTGCAACGATTGAGGTGATAAAGACTGCATCGCTGGAAGTGTTTATGGTTATACCAAAAAGTGTTCATAAAAGTTATTCGAGGATTGGAACTAGTGTATTGTATCTGAGGGGATTAAATTGAAGGGTACAACCTAAATGTTGATGACAAATCAATTCTTTTTTCTAAAAATACATAGTACCTCACTTTTTGAGAACACCTCGTTATTATGCTGTAATTGATTTATAAGTTTTTAATAATTATAACTTTTATATACATAGAGATATCATGAATTGTTCATATTTCTTTATAATTATGCTGTGTGTCCATATTACCCCACTATGGTCGGCTAATCCAGATGAATAAAAAATATGACATAACGTCACTAAATTAGTTATATGTGATTTGTACCAAATTGCATTATACACAAATTATATAGTTTGGTTCTTAAAAGTTTTTTAACTGTAGATATAAAAATAATAATTTGTCTGTTTAGGCTCATATTTCCGAGTTTTATTTTCCATTTTGCTCTGTTAAGTCGCAATTATTGTCTCTATAATACAACTTAACTGTGCATTTGTAAATATATAAATTTGAATTTGTTTTACACTTTTATGTGATTGTTGGTAGTTCATTTAAGTATAATCTACCTTATAAATATATACATTTTATTTAGCTTGCACCTGAGCAGAAAAAAAAAACCAAATACAATCCTGATTTTGATTATCCGATATTATATGTACATTATATATCCATTGTAACAATTCTGAATGATTATGGGAATCATTTTTTTGTTCAATTGATATAAATAATTCATGTTCAATTAGATAATATACAAATTTGCCAAATTGTAGTATTATCCTCAAGTTCGATTATAATTTAAAAACATAGTTGAATGAATCTTTTAGGGGCTCTTTATCCCTTCAAATAACTATCATATTAACTTAACAACAAAGTAATAATATACAGTTAGACATAGTTATTTACTTTTGTGTAAACCTCAAACCTTGATAAAGGGATGATATTTACGGATATTGTTTATGATGAATTAAATATATATCAAGTAATGGTAGGTAATGTCTTTTTGTTAATACATTTGATGATTCGGAGTGCCATAGAACATATTGTACTAATTTCAAATAACCAAATTATATTAATAAGGAAATTAGTTGACACTAATATGGTACCATGTACTTTTTACCTTTTTTTTGAAAATTCACGAATATAAACATTTTAAAAGCAGTCTCTCAAAAAATAAGACATTGTTAAAAATATATTTTGTCTGGAATATTTATGTATTAAATAAATATTTTATGTTACATTGTAAAATAATTTTTTCCAAGTATTAAGTTTTGATCTGTTAAAAGTAATAGATTTTCATTTTTTTTAATAAATTGAAAGACAAGTCCTCTTGATTCTAGAAAGTGAAAACTGTTGTCGGCCCTCAATATTTCCCAACGAAATGGATTAAGACGTAAAAATTCACTAACAAAAATAATATGGTCAAGTAATTAGATCTTCATTTCAATCTTTCCTTAGTCCCTATATATATATATGTTTGTCAATAATGTTTTTGCTCCAAAAAGACATATTGCTAGAGTTGTAAATTTTATGTATTTACCAAAGGTTTTTTTTAGTTTTAGTTGGGAATCTCAAAAGGTTGTGTTTTTTTTTCTAAGGAATATCATTCTTTTCATTATTGAGGAAATAACATTTGAGTATAAAGTAATCCTTCTTGCAAGTGCTCATAAAAGTTGGGGAGCAACGCTGTTGGGGAGTTAAGTGTAAGCCCTTGTTTGACTCAGAGTAGAATTGAGGACTGTCATTGGAGTAATTCCTGTCTATGTATGTCATAGATACAGAGTAGTATTGGGAGTAGAGTAGTGGGAGATATGCAGCTCTTCTTCTAAATGTTATTCAAATTGTTAAAATTACCATGTTATTTAAAAAATATATATAATAAGAATCCTTCTAAGAACTTATAACTCTACCTATTCTACGTAATATGTCTAATGAATTTAGCAATTAGGATGCTCTTTTATTTAAAAAAGATCAACAATATTGTGCATATCTCATTACTAGAGTTATAAAAAATATGACCAGTCAGTTTACAATTGAAGAAACTAAAAAAGACATGGTAAACCAAACAATTTGAAGAATGTTTTGGAAAAGAGGAGCTTAACTCTTATGGCGTACTTTTATATTAACTATATAGGAAGTATACAAAAATGCAACTCTGTATATAGAAAAAATATTAGCGGGATTACTCCAATATCGATCCTCAATTCTACTCTGATTTCAACAGGGATTTACAATAAAATCCAACAAATCCATAGTGTTGTACTATGTCAAACATGAACATATTCATTTGTTGTTACTTTACATTTCGTTGTTCTCTTTTTGAGAATGAAAGAATAACGACAGCAGCCTTAGAAAATATAAAAGACACTGTCGGATTGCTAATTACAAAAAAAAAAAAAAAAAAAAAAATACGGGAGTATGGTCATATGTTTCACTGCTCTGAATATTCTCAAAATAAATTCATGATTATGCATTAAAAAATAAAGTTGTGCCTATTTTGATTTTAATTAAAAAAATATATTTTAAACCTACCCTTTACCCAATTAAGAATTACATTACTAACAATGACTTCTCATACTTATAATAACTTGAAACTTATTGTATTTTAAAAATGCATGCATATAATTAATTTATCCAAAAAATTTATACTATACAAATAAATATGTACACATATATGACAACAATTGAATAGCTGGCATTATGTAATAAGGCCCATTATTTTATTTAAACATATATTTACAAAAAAAAAAAAAAAAAAATGTTTAATCATATTTGAAGTAACAAATTATTAGTGATTAGTGTTGAACTCTAGTGTTACTTGAACCTAAAAAAAAACAATTGTCTTTACTCAAGTCCACAATTTTCTGAAAATAAATGAAAAGGGATGTTTTTAGTCATTTTCTGTCTAAGGACTTAATTGATTCCATGACATAGAAGTTCATCTCATTTTGTAAGTATACTGAAATAGTTCATGGTAGATACCTTCCGACCTCATCCCTTATTCCAAGGATCGACTCCGAGTCTCCCCTTCCTCCCCCAGAATACTTCATAAGAGACAAACTAATTATTTCCTTCACATAATGAGACCTTCCACATACTTTCATTATCCTCCAAAGTACTTATTTTCCAAATATATACCTATATAAGTTGGGGTAATTGCATGTCAACAATCCTTGTTCGTAGTGTCCGATTTCGAAATAGAAAGTATGACGTGTGGGCAAACTTATACAATGTACCAAAAAACTACTAACGCTTCTGAACTGCAATTTTTTTATATTTTCTTAAAAGAATCTAGAGAAAGAGTAGACATCGAAAGTTCATCATAAATTAAAATAAAACATATATGAAAGACTCAATGAATAATATCTTATATTTCAAGATGATTATCGCAAATATAAATAAATAACATAAACTGAAGTTATGATTCTACAATTAATTATCATACTTACAATTAAACATAAGTGTAATAAGTAAATAACTATTAACTAACTAGAATCACATTAATATAAATATTATATCTTATGCACAGGGATGACTCTTCTTTTCTTTCTTCAAAATAACATCTTCTCTTCTTATTTCCCGACTACAGGGCTACCTCAAAATCAGAGTATTGTATTTCTTCACTGAAAATTCCCAACTTTCCATGCTAAAAATGAAGATTTAATTTCTTTATACATACATAGGGTTGTAAATCGTACATATTTTCAATATGTAAAAAAATTAACCAAATATCAACATGGTAACCCTGACAAATTTGAAGAATGTTGGAGAGGAGAGCAGCTTCGCTGGCATGACATTTAATAAAATTTAGCTAGCCATCAACTGTCAAGTGAAGTAAATAAATAAAAACTCCACAGATGAAAGTGGATCCTCTATTCTACTCTGAGTCGAATATGGACTTTCAACCATAACTCCCCAATAAATCCTCAGCGTTACTCTCCGTCATTTATGATCAAACACACTCGTGTTACAATATATACTTTAATATTCTTTAGAAAATAAATAAACATCATTAAGTTTGCCAACAATAACAAAACTCGCACGATAAAAAATGTTTGGTGTTCACAACTCTAAAGGTAAAGTTGTATATATAAACTGTCTCCCAGTGCATTTTAGGTAATAATATCCGTTAGCAACCCTCTTATTCAAGAGGAATGTTATTATTTGACTTTTTATTATTCGCTGCTCCTGTCATATCATTACTCAACTTATAATTAATTTAGGAAACGAAAATATTTTTATATACTCATATAAAGCAGGGAGCGCTCTAATGTACTCCATGTTATACTCTTAGACAAAAAAAAAGAAAGAAGAGAAATTACTTCATAAAAAAAAGTTTATCTCACAAAGCTTTGACGTTTTTTTTCTATATTTTTATACCTACCAGTAGTACTAATGATTTAAACCTTTTGAGTAAGTAATTGATCTGGATGACCAACTGCCCAATGTTTATTTTAATTTTAAGGGGAGGCACGTTCAAAAGTTTTTATTTATGTCCCAACTTATACATATATTATATTAATGAAAAGCATTCTCATCCAAGTTGAGTGATACAATATATAATTAGAGTTGTAAAAATATGACTCAGTTAAGTGTAAGAATATTTGTTGATGAAAACTATACAGTATTTTTATCATTTCCAATGGTGCTATCATCAGTTTTTAATTCTTGAGGAGTAAACATAAATTATAGAGTGTTTGTAACCATGAAAAAGGGAGGATTATTCTAGAAATTTTAAGTGTGACATCTTGTAAGACTCAGAGTAGAATTGAGGATTGACATTGGAAGAATTCCTGTTTTTGCATTTAATACATAATATACATTTGTGTTTATTTCCTTAGTCTAATAACTACTTGCAGCCAAAATAAAAAATGTCATGACAGCTTAGCTAATCTCCTTTAAAACATTCTTTAAATTGTTGGGGTAAACATGTTTATTTTGTATGTTTTTTTGAACATACCGGCAGCTCATATTGTTTTTAACTCTATGTATAATTTATTATTTTAATATATTTATCTTGTATCTTAATTTGTTACCGATCAAGCCAATCAAAGAGATAGAGAAAAAGAGAGCCTTCTTATGATATTCATGTCCACTCTTTCCCTTTAGTCCTTCATATTGTCCTAACACAAAATTTAACTCGATACAAAACTGGATCGAACTCGAAGATTTTGACGCAACCCCAACATTACTATTAGTGCAGTATGTCAAAATCTAATTAAAGTCTTAGAATGCATCTTTGTTAAATAAGTGTATATACATATGTGTATACTCCGCTTGGTTGCATAATAGCTTTAGAAAAATAATAACAATAGAAGAATATATCTGAAAACTTATAAATAACTCATGATTTTATAAAAAATTACAATACTGAGTTACATATCATTTTTTTTCTTAAGATATTACAAAACAAAGTACGTAGATTACCAAATTATTGACGAATCATCATTCCTACCTTGTTGCTTTTAAATTCACCATCCCTACTTATGTTCAGAGTCGATGCAATAGCAATTTTTTGCTTGGTTTGATATGAACAGGTTTTTTCAAGAATAATATGGACCGATGTTTCGGTCCAGAAAGCGATCTCAGAGTCGAGACCAAAATTTAATCGTTTTTGAATTGTGGATTGATTTTTTTGGTCTCAATATTCAAACCAATTTTTTCGATCTCAATCTATGAACATATTTTCACACTTATCGTCATCTATGAGTTGTACAAATATGATTTATACCAGAGCTACGGAGTTGCTTCATAAAATGCCTACACCAATTCCAACTCCAGTATTTTGAATGTCACCGACTCTCATACACAATTTATAAATAATATATTTTATAGTCGATATAAGTAGTATTGAGTCATTTGAGTCTAAAGACTATAAATGTATATTTAATTTATAGCTATAGGTAGTTATTAGTTATGTTAGTAAATAATTGTGCGAGGTAAAAAGAAAATATTTGGAATATAAGATATTTAACAAGATGAACAACAAATTGCTAATAAATTCATCGGTTTCTGAACATAATTTAACTCTTACCAGGGAACACCAATAGAAACAACCTCACAGTGCAATGTTACACTTTACTCTGATGGCAATAATATTCACAAGACTAAGTAATGAACTAGCATGACAAGTGGCTATGCTCAATACAACATAATAATTTGGGCTTTAGAAATGTTCCGGAATTGTTATTGTATAGACTATGGACCACGTTTAAAAAATGAGTTAACTTTCAAGTTTAATAAATTAATAGTTATTAATTCCTATAATTTATAAACATTTATTAAAAACAGTTTACGAACACTCAATGCATGTCTATGATTATAAATAAGTTTTATTTATATAAAATTATTATACTTTTTGTAGTCGGAGTCGGTATAAATTTTCCGACTCCGACTCCACCAAAAAAGTCATCGACTCCCATTTCCTGACTTACGCAACACATTTAACTTCATATGACGTCATTGTACGTCGATGTTCACAATTTTGAAGCACAAATGATGTCATCAATAATACATCACTAGAATCAGTCTAGAGCGAATTTTGAATGAGACCAATTAATATCACTTTTTTTTTTGGGACCTTCCCAGACAGAATTTATTTCACGAACCAAATTAGATTAGTCCACTCAAAATCTTAACTGCCTTGGACTGAAACGCAACACTAATCTTTACCTATTCTAATAACTTTAACTACTTATGTATGTTCCTAACATTGATGTTACTATCAAGTTCAACAAACACCATATGTTGCTTCATGTTATATAGTAATATTTTAGGTGGAGCTTTATATAGGAGAGGCTTGATATTACTTTTTTTTCTAACTATAAAAAAATAACAGAAGGAAAGGCCACAGAAATACCCTTTAGGCAAATTGAAATTGCATAATTATATGTATATATTTTTCCTCATTGGAAGAAATAGGTACAATGGAAATATTGAATAAAGATAACTAATTAATATATTGAATTAATTTGAAAGATTTCGAGGTTTTTGTTTCATTAAATAATTACAACAATTTGTGGGAGTGGAAAGTAAAACTTTATTAATGAAAAAAATATGCATAAATATTCATTAATAAATTTACGATAATTTTAACTAATTCCGTTAAACTTTGGTTTAGACATATCTTGTTTTGTTTTTTAAAGAATTTTGGTCTTTGGTTTCAAACATTGTTCTGGACTGAAATATTAGTTCAGATTGGTTCTGGGTCTTGAACCGAGTCTCAACACTAGAGACTATATACTTTATTAAGAATTATATATTCAGAAATACTTATATTACAATATACGAATTTTAGTTACTATTTATATATTAAGCAGTCTGATTTTAACGTTATGAAAGACGTTTAAAGGTGGGTTACCACATCTATTGTACTTGTACAAGTCAGAGTGTATATATGAATGAACTGTATTTTTAAAAGAGCAACTCTTCTCTTAAAAACCTCTTGGGACCTTACGTCTCTAACCATAGATGTACTTCGGACATTACTTTTTTGCTAGTATCAAGTTTTTGTTATTTATTTCTTATATGGAAATATTCCTAGTGTCTTGAAAATTACTTTTGACCGAAATTGCATCTAGGTGAAAAAAAGTTGGGAAATTCTGAATGAATGAAAATGGATTAAATCATGCATTATAAAAATCTTTACTGCGTGCAATAAATAAAATTTTTTACTCATATTTTCAATATTTTAAGTCAATAATGTATTAAAATAATTTTATGGAAGCAAAATGTGAATCCAAGTTTTTATTTAATTTGTTTCTTTTCACAGGTCAGTTTTTTATTGTAACGCCTGGTTTATAGTTTTGCATGTAATTATATGCAACGAAAACTTGAAAATATGGTTATTATCTGCAATAAAACAGGAACTCAATTTCAATATTATATGTCAAAGATAGATAGAAGTAATATTTTTATATATGTCGATTTTTCTCCGTTTATTATTTATATTTTCCGCCATTGGTCCCTTTTATGTTATTCTATCCCATTATTTAATTTGCAACATCTCTTTATGTAAGATATGTTTAGAGTTGTGTAAAATATATGAGCTGCTAATTTGTAAAAAAAAAAATAATAACTTGATAAGTCTGAAAATTTGAAGAATGTTTGGAACTGCTAAAAGTGCACAAGGGTGTGGGATTTTTCTGGAATCTTATATCGGACTCGTGAAAAACAAACCTAGTTCCCCTCATACAGCACATAGATAGGTATGATCCACTAAATTTTAATCCCTAACTCAAACCGTATGATACATTTTTTGGTAACAACAATTGGAGAATATCATTTCAGATGAAAAAATCAATCTATATCAAAAATATTATACGCAATTTCATGGTGAGACCGGACAAATTGAAGGAGAACAATGCATTCACCTACCCACAACTCCATTGATTTTTCTAATTGTAACAATGACCTAAAAAACAATTAAGAACACATGGAAAATGGCAAAGCTCAGAGGTTGGACATAGGTACATTGGTTGTCCTAAGACGCTGCAGTAGACTGGAGATCTTTTAAGAGGGATTCCAAACAGTATTGATGAGCCCTTATACTTCTAAGGAATAAAACTGTTTCCAATATGGATATGGCTGCATACTCACTCCACTCAAACAAGTGAGGAATGGAAAATAACAACTGGACTTTCTGTGACCGGTCGATTGAAGATTTAGAAAATCTCTTTGTCCTCTGACAGCCCTTACGACAATTAGTTGACAAAGTGGAGGATATAGTGTAGCAACAATGGGACTGCAAAATAAAAAAGGTTGATTGGATAGTGACACAGCGTCTAGTCATCCAGACAATTTCATAATAAAGGCATTCATAGCAAAAATGCTGATAGTCATGTACGGGCTAGAACGAATAAAAATCCAATATCTCAAGAGATCGAGGCGATGATCAGGAGATCAATATCAGCGATGGAAAGATTTGATGAGAATACTGAGTATTTAAGTAACTCTTTTTAACAGTTTCTTTATTTCTAAATATTTGTTTTTGATAAGTGTTTTCATTTTACTATCTAATATATATTTTTACGTGTAAAACTCTATTCTATGTAATAAAAGAGCAATAAGCTGTCTTAATCCAGGATTGTAATGTTTATCTTAATTTTATTTGTCTATCATATATATAGAATGTTATACAATAGCTTAGAAATGTTTTGAAGGCAAGCAGCTTGGCTGGCATAAGGTTCTATTAGATTAGTTGTGTGCAGCTATAGGAGGAAGGGAATAAACACATAGCAAAGATATAGGCAGGAATTATTTCGATGTCAATCCTCAATCCTACTCTGCTTCTTACAGGAAATTCTCCTATAATTCTCCAACAAACCATCAGTGTTACTCTCCGTCTTTCAAGTGTATACACCTTACACGCTTAATACATAGGTACCCAAAGCTATGCATCCAAGTGGCGGTATATACCTTACACGCTTAATACTTAAATATTTCCAAAGCTATAAACCTAGTAGCGAAACGAAGGCCACGTGATCAGTATTTACTAATTATACTTTTTTAATCCGCTAGTACCGTTGAATTTAGTAAACTATCTACCCACCCTACATAAATTTACCTTTTTAAGTGAATTAACAAGGTTAATTTTGCAAAGGGGAAAAAATATTTGCATACGTCATGAGACAGGTAATGATAAAGTAAAGTCATCTGTAGTATCATAAAAATAAACATTTTATTGGGAAAAAGGCATAATAATATGTCAAAAAATATATTCATGCAAACAGTCATTTTTTTTCACTTTCTTTTACAGCTTTAGGTGTTCTCTCCTCAAGAATAATGATAATATCTTTTAAATATATAAATGCTCTGATTGCCAACGATAAAAAATCTCACTCGCATTTTAGATCATATTTTCTACAATTCTAGTTATACTTATCATAAAATTAAAAAAAGTCATCCATATACTTATTTAAGATAGATAAATGAGCTACTATTAGTCACACACTTTGCTACTTTGAACTATTTTAGAGTCTAGTTCAATGATAAATAATGGCATTTAATCAATTCATTTAAAATAAAATAAAAATATTTTTTTATTGATATTTTTAATTGCACAAGTTATTTAAACCGTAATTGAAAAAAAGAAAAAGATATCACAGATCCAACAATTGAAAATAGTATTTAAAAGCCGATGTAGGTATCAGCTTTTTTTATCAAGAAATGAGCCACACACATTGATGGATATAATGAATTATACAAAAGTCTTTTAATTATATAATTTGACGATAATCATCATATTTCTTACTATGTACTTTAAAAAAGTGTCGTTGATTAATTATGTTGTAAGTAAATGTTTTTATATAGGTAAATACTAGTAATAATAATTGTTTATTTCATGTTTGTGACCTAAATAATTTCATTTTGATTGATTATACTCCATAAAAACAAAACTTACATCTGTTTCAATATAATTAATTGAGTAATCCTCTCAAAATCGATTAAATAATTCAATTGAAATGTACTTATAACGCATTAGTAAATAATCAGTAATATAACTACGAATAAATTAATTGAGTAATTTGTCTAAACAATTTACATACACCCATATATTGATGATTTTTGTGTATTGCCATATAATCATTTATTTATCATATATCATATTCGGAATTAGAGATAGTCCTGTTAAAAAATTAAATTACTCACAAATTATGCTTTGTATTAGAAAATGTATTCATTTTGTTTTACAATTAAAAATAATTGTCCACAATTGACCAATATCTCAGATTGTTTGTTTGCTCTTTTAATAAACAATTTGGAGGAAAGATAAATTATCTGATTAGCAGCTAGAACACACAACGTCTTCCAAAATATTTAGGTTCCACGGCTGCCATCAGGGAATCCTTGTTGAGAATTAACGCCCTTAACCATAGGCCGTTGTCAGGGGCATCTGCAGGGGGTAGGCTGGAGGGCATGTAGCCCCCATAAAAAAAATGATCTTCAAAACTTCATAAGATTATTGCTATTCAGAAAAAAAAAATTAAATGTAAAAAGCCTCACAATTTTTTTTGATTTAAAAAATGACATTCTCCTCTACCAAAAAAAATGACCTCTCAAATTTTTTAAAACTTTATATTCTTCGCTAAAAGACAATCCTGTAGACGCCCCTGATTGCCCTCCCACTTTTGAGAAGTTTCTTAGGATGGTATGTAGCATTGAAATCTGTATTTTTTTTTTTTTTTTCAATTTGCTTTTTATTACAAAAATGTTATTTGTTGAAATTTGTTCCCTTACAAAAAGTTTTAACTCTGATTTAAAAAAAAAAAAAAAACTGTGTCTTCTAAAAAAAGTTATTTGTCAAATTTGGTAATAATAAAAATATATATTTATTCTTTTAAATTGTCCAAAAAGAAGCCCGCCCGATTACACGGACACTGAGAAATACATTCCGGTGTTAGTGTTGCTGACTCTGGACATTGCAACGATAGATAGTACTCGTAGAGAATGATGTACTCCCTGGATAAATTACGTCATATTATATGTTCTTTATTTTAAAGATCTTATAGTTATTTTAATTCTTGAGGAGAGGACATGTATGTATTGAATAACTACGATTGAGTGTGTTCATGGAGAGTTTCTTTTATATTATTAAAGGTAGGTTTGACTGTTTGTCTCAGGGCAATGCCGTTTACTACCGCTGGTAACTCTATATGCAAAAAAAACCACCGTAACGCTGTAATTTTAGAGATGATTCTATTCTCAATGCTTCTCAGTGTATCGACGTTCCGTCTAATCCTCTATTTTGCTAGCTAAAAATAAAGTAATTATCTAGCAAGTATATCACTTTTTCGGCTAAATATACGAGTAAACCCTAAACATGAAATGATCAAGATAAACAAAGAATACTATATAATTTAGTTTAATATTTGAGAAGCATACTGAAAATTATTGGTGTATAAAGCGTAGATTTAATGGAAAAAGAAGTATTTCTATCAATCTTGGTGTGCATTCTATCCCAGTTCACTAACGGCGGATTAACAGGACTAATTATTTGAATTCCAATCGTGGAAACAATTTTTCTTTTGATTATGAATCAAAACATTCGAGTAATTGATCAAAATAAATGAAAAAAATGTATATTGATCTGAGAAAAAAGTAGTTATGGTGAAAATAATATTGATGACCTAATGATACACGATTATGATACAAAGTTCATTGGTCTTGATGAAGAGCTACAGACTAATGATGGAGATGACTGTCAAATATATATAATTGTTTGTGTGCAAATATTAATCTTGATGCATGAGTAGACAATGAAACATATATTTTTTTGAGGGTTCAAATTCATATCATCCAACAAAGTTGATAAATATTAATGCAATCTGAATCACCTCCTTACAATTACGTCATTTTTAAAATTTCAATATTATTATCCTAAATGAAGGTCTTTTAATAAGAATGATTATTTTATGCACATATAAATGATAAAAATAAGTCGACCTGTAGATATTGTAACTGTAAAAACATTTGCTATATCATTAAACACTGGCAAAAGATTCATTAATTTCACTTTCTGACTGTCCTTTAAGTAAAAAGTCAATCGGAACGATATTACTAAAAACACTTAGAAACCAGTCGTATGAGAGAAAAACTGAGATCAGTTTAGGATTCTGCACTCAACGGGAAATTCATTCTACTCATCAATGTGGGGAAAATCGTTTTTTCGAGGAGTATTGGTTAACTTTTTGATTAATATTAGTAGAACTATTAACCAAGTGGCAAAACAAATACCACGTGATCAAGAATTGTACAAATATAGTAAGCTACGCGATAATTCCCTTCCTTGCTGCAGGCCTAAAGTATATTTGAATATTCCTCTATTAATACTATACAACCACAGTCAATTTACCCTTCTAGGTGAATTTACAAGATAAATTCTGCGAAGGGAAGGAAAAGTTATTTACGTCATAAAGGAAATGGTAAAGTGACGTCATATGTGGTATCATAAATAGACGACATCTTGTGTGGGAGGAGGTAATAATATGACAAGGAATCTACTCCGGCTATCAGGTACTTTTCGCCATTTTCTTTTACAGTTTAAGAAAGAGAGCCAGTTGAATTAGAGAAAATTAGAGAATTGTACTTTTCTTCTTTTTTTAAAAGAAAAATTGTAGGGGGGTTAATCTAGGTTATTTGATTAGCTTAATTTGTTTATAAGATGTGTTTATGAGCAAATGCACTAATAGAAAAACTTTATAATTTAATTAAAAAAATAGACAGACAATACCCAAAAAAAAAAAATCAAATGTCATTTTTATATTTTTCAAGAGGCTATTGAAGGTTTGTATTTATTAAAATAAAATAGTTTCTAGTTTGTAACTAGATAACAAGTAACTACATTTCTTATTAAATGGATAATATCTATGTCCGTTGTTTCGAATAAGATGTAAGGAAACAAACTGGAAAAGTATGTAATTATATCTAATCTCTCATCTTCTTCATATAAGTAATTCTGGGTGACTGAAAATGTGCCTATTTTGTACGTAGCAATATCGAACTATGAAATGTCTGTTCTAGGATTTGTATTTAATCTGTATATTTTACGATTTTTAATATCGTTAGAAAACCAATCAGATTTAAAATCAAATGATGAAAAGTGAAAAACTAATTTTGCATATTTATAATGAATAATTTAATTTGTGATCTGATTTAATAATAAAAACAATTTTTCATAAGGGAAAATTGATAGATTCTGATTAGAAAAAACAAATAATTAAAGGCGTACATTTTGCATATTTTATTTTAATCACCGTTTGTTCAGTTGAATTTTGCTTGGTAATAATAATAGAAAGATATATGTTAGCATATCAGATTGATCAAGTTTTTATTTCACAAAACGATATATCCCTTTCTGAACCATTGTGAAAGATAATTAAATGTGCCTAAATTATGAGTTTAGTTTGATAACTGTATCTAAAATTTACTATAAACGCATTTCTGTCAAATCAAAAATTAGGAGGATATTTTTATCTGGAGAATCTTTGATTTTTTTCTATCCCTCCGAATAAGGAAAAAATTAACAACACACTAATTCAATGTGTCATCCCTCGGACTCAGTATAATAATGACTCAAAGTGTATTTTCAGATCATAAATACTTTTATCATACCAAAGTCTTTTATTACACCTATTATTTAATTATTTTTTGTCAAAAATAGAAAAACCATTTTTCTTTAAAAGTAAAAAATTTTATTCTTCTAAATATATATTAAGACCCTTTCTTTAAAGAAACGCCTTCTATACTATTTTAAATTCAACTCCTTCTATTGAATTATCACTGGGTGGAAGTATTATAGGTACTTATATTCTTTTGCACATGAATTATGCTGACCACCCGTCTAAAATCTTTGTTATTCTTCTTTTTTTGACTTTTATAATGGTACTATATTTTAGTGGCATTGAAGAAGTGGGATTTTAATTGCACTGCTTTGTTTTCGTTCGTCTTCACATTTTATTTATTAATATATAAATTTATAATAATTTGAAGGAATGAATTAATTTTTTATAATAAATTAACATATTTATTCGTAAAAAAATCCTCCCAACAAAAAGCAACTAAGTTATGATGCTAATTGTTGTTTGACTTTTTTTATTTTAAAAAAGTACAAAATAATAATATTTGTGAATCATATGCACATTCTCTAAAAGTCACGATTAAGTATTAAATTACCGATGTTCTTTTGTTGTTTAAAGTAGTCATGAAAAAATGAGGCAATGGTTCTTGCAACTTCGCTCTATGGTCTTTGATACAAATAAATGGATCTAAATAATAACGACATGGGCATAAAGTTAATCACATGAAACATTGTAGTACAAATTTAAGACATCAGCTTTAATATAATCAATATGAACAATAGAGTATAATGCAAGAACATTCATTTAAATTTATTATCCATTTAATTTAATATTACTGTTCAACAAGATATTTGCTGTTATGCATTTATGTGGAATATGGTTTACAATTGAACCCATACGTCATATAGTTTATTATCTATCTGTTTTGATGTTGTAGACAGCTTTAAAGTTTCAATAGGTAAAGTTGAAATTCAGTTATTGCAAATTTTTGAATAAGCAGAGGTATGGACTCAAGACTTAGGACGGGGCTTGGATTTGAGGTCATATTTTGAAGATATGAGACTTGATTTGGACTTGTAGAATAATTTAACTGAACTCAGGCGTAACACTATAGACCCTAAATTATAATTATGGGCTTGAAATGATCTTGAAATAAATCTGAAGACCCAAACCGGGCTCGATGAAAATATTCCAGGCTTTAGACTTGGCTTGTGAGCTAAGGCTTGAAATTCACCTTGTACTGGCAGTGTAAGGTATGTTTCCCACCTCGGTGATTAAGTAAAAGAGAATGATAAAACTAAACTGGCTGACGTCATAAGCAAATTTGTTATCAAGCTATGAAGATCACGACTCTTACGTACAATAAGATATTACAATTATATTAAAAGTAGATTTAAGGTCACATTAAGTGAGGTAACTTGTAAACTCACTCTTATGAAGTATCAGAGGTACTCGGAGTCGATCCTTGGACTGAGGAATGAGTATGGAGAAGGATGAATTCTAGTTATGTAGTGAACTACAGAACTTTCTTTGTATCCAACATAAATTATGACAACATCATGCCCATAATTCGAGATAGAATGGTTTACTATGACGTATGAGCAAGATTGAAAACTCTACATTATTTTATAGAGTATTACGTTTTTTCTGTGCCTCTTGTTATATATTATTTCTGCACCAAAAGATTATTTAGTATGTAGTTATGAAAAAAGGATATCCACAAAATTTTACCCATCAAAAGCCATCTCTCAAACATTTTAATTTGCCTGAGAGATTAAAATTTGAAAAATTACGAGATTCCTCCAATATTTCTGATTACAAAGGGCATTAGAAATCTGAGTTTTGAAGCCAACTATTTATGTGACTTCATTTGATTTCCAATTTTAAAACTTTAAATTTTGGTTGGTGCTTTCAATTTGAACGAATACACAATAATTATTTCTAGGATCCATGTTTCTTCATGTTCATAAACCATATTACGATCAATTTTAGTTGTTCCTAAAATCATGCAAATTTAACAATAGTTTACTTAGAAATTAACTGATATTCGGTTAGTCTAAATATCTGAAAATTTTAAATCTACCAATGCGTTATTCGATATTATTAATATACATTTTTAATGATTTCTCTACGATTCACCTGTTGAAAACAGTTGAATTAGAGTTTATTGAAAATAACGACACATCAAAAATATTTTACTTACTCAAAGTAAAATTAATATTCATATATTTTGATTGACAAGAAGTATTTCAAAATTTTATGTCAATTTACTCAAAATGATTATTTGTTTCTTATTAATTTATTCAAATCAAGGTTTAACAAGAGTTTGATAAAAAAATGTCCAGAAATTCTTGACCAATTGAGGGATTGATGTCGAAATTTATATTTTACCATTATATAATTCTATATATTTAATCAACATATATAGGAAATGTCTTAAATAGCTATGGATAAAATACATAGCTGTGTAGATGCATCTAGAGCGGAAGCTGGAAAACTCAGAAATGAAGTTACATATAATTTTGTTTGATATATGAAAAATTCGATACATGTAAAATATAGAAAAACTTGAAATTGTATTATTGTTTTTGATATTTGTGCTCAGAGACGTCTTGGAAGAGCTGACAATTGGGCATCATCGGATTGCATCAACTCTCTTATTCTGCAGCTATACTTGAACAATTTTTGTGATGGACAATAAGGATTTTCTTCATTTCAACTAGTAGCTTTATAAATTCAAAAAAACTTTCTTAAGATTTTTAAAATTAGTAGTATTTATGTTTTCACACAAACTTGAGTTATTTTTTATGGACTCTGACTACGATCCATTCGAACTTGACATAGACTTGCAAAAAGGTGGACTCGAATACTGTCTTAATCAATATTTCGTGGCTAGTGATTGAGTAAATAAGGAAATGCATTAAAAGTCAACTGTTAACAATATATAACTCGTAAAATGAAATAAATAAAGATATTTGGCTATTATGCAAGAAGGAACTAGGTTCTTATGAATAGACGTAGGAACCAGTGGGACACTGGAGTGTTAGAAGAAATGTTTTGCAAACTTTAACAGAATCCAGTTAATCAAGTTTGAAATTTTGGAAAAATATATATTCAACAAAATTCCTAATGTACTTAAGTTGATGTTTTCTTCATATTTTTAGGTAATAATAATCTTCCAGGCTTTTGGATTTGAGACATTTTGATTCAATTTATCTTATTTCTACAATATACGGAGCTGAAGTCCTTAAGTCAAGACTCGGAATTGATCTGAACTTAGAATTATATCAACACAGAATGACAATCGTTTGGTCTTTGGACTAAAAGATATTTTAAAGAGCTTTCGTATAAACACAGATATTTTATGAGAAATTTACACTCACCTGGGTTCCAGTTATTTTCACTAAAATATTTTATACACTTTATATACAAGATATAACTTTCCAAAGTGTATTCAGCTATTCAAAAAAGACAATTTTGCACGGATTTTCTATTTAGTTTTTATTGGGTGCTTTTTGGGGGTAATTAATGAAAAATCTGTGGGGTTTTTCAGTGTAGTCATAATAATTAAATATATAATTTATTTATTTAATGATATATTACTCAAGTCTGGATTTGGACTTGACTTGAGCTGGACCACAGCTCGGACAATTCATGTTATCGATAATAGAGTTGTAAAAAAATACAACCTACTGGTATGTAAAAAAAAGAAACCGAAAATTAACTCTGTCATCCTGACAATTTGAAGAATGTTTGGAAGGTAAGTAAATTAGGTGTCATCACATTATTTTGAGATTAGCTGTGAGCACTTTTGAGAAGTTAGAAATTGTAAAAAACATCCAACTCCATATCTTGCAAGGATGTATCAAGGAATTGGTAAGACTTTGATCCATAATTATACTTCGAGTCCAAGAAGGACTTACACTTATAACTCTTCATCATCTATGAGATAATACACTTTATACGAATGTAAATGCCCCCTCCTCAAAAATAAATAATGATGATAACAGCTCCCAAAAATGTAATATAACACCTCTGAAATTTGTACCTGCAAAAAGTTTCGTACTTGTTTAAAGTCATATTTTTTACAACTCTAGTCTTTAATGTATTATAAACGACAAAAAAAATACAATTTTTGTGGGTTTCTAAGATTTTATATAAATCCGCTCTAATCATTACATGGAGCCTTTTTTTTCATTGATACCATCATAATAATATTTTTCTCATATTTTTTCATTTCATTTCTTTATTTCTAGCAATATATTTGCCAATGCAAAAACAAGTCTTACAACAAGTTATTATTAAATACATTCCTTCTTATTTTTGTAAAATGGAAATGAACGATATTCCAATTTTTGATTCATGTCATCGTCATTGATGAAATAATGATAGAAATAATTTGAAATGCCCTAGAGGCATAATTACATACATTATTTTCTAGGAATATAAACAGATTTGAAGGTACACTTTAATTCAATGACATTCCTTGGATGAAACAAAAACCCCTCTCATTATAAAATTTAGTAAATTTAAAGCATAAGCGTTAAGCATATATACTTAACAGTCAAATCTTAATGTCTACTCTATAAAATCCCTTCATTCTTCTTCTTTGTTGTTAACACGAAAACAACAAAGTTTTAATGGCAATTGAAGATTATGATAAATTTAATGCATGAGAAAATGTGAAATACTCTGTGACGTCGTTTTTTTTTTTTTTTTGTCAAATATGCAATAATAAAAATATATAAAAAAACTATCCAATTATTTGCAGAATTATTTCCATGTTTTTATCTTCAAGAAGTTTAACAGTTGAAATATTTTTGATAAGTAGTCGTCAAATGGAGACGCCGTACATATTATGCACTAGACTACAATAAATTCAAAAACGTGCATGTATTTTGCTGTGAGCTGTCGATTTTTCTTCATCCTTTTCCTTTATTAGAGTTCTGAAGTTGTAAATGTCAATTCCTAACAAATATTTTATAATCATTCCACAGTTGGCAAAAGGTAGCCAACTACCAACTGATATAGGTACTTTTATTCTTTTCTATTTTTAGGATGAAAGGTTGAGAGATAAAATTAATTTATCATTATAGTTATTACGACGTTACCTCACTTAAGTAAATTTTATTACTATATTTTGTTGTAAGCTATTGAATTTTAGGCTTTTCCTTCCTTCTGAACGTTCATGGGTTGATTTCCAATAGTTATTTTTAAATAGTAATTCCATTGTTGGGAAAAATTGGCGCACTACCAACTAATTTGTTGACTTTTTTTCTGGAAGAGGAAAGGTTGAGAGATAAATAAAGTTACATGAGTTATATACAAATCAACACTATATTTTATTGTCAAGTTGTTGTTTTTTTGTTATTTATCCATTATCAGTGTTCTGAACGTTGATTGGTTAAATTGGAATAACATATTACTGTGAACAGTTCCCAAACAATTATTGAAAACTCATTATATAGCGGGTAAGAAATTCTAACTTTTAACTGATTATGTGGCCTTTTTTCTTTTGGAGGGGGAAAGGTTGAAAGAAATAATAAAGGTAACTACGTGATATTATATGTAGTAATAAACGAGATTTTATAGAAACGTCGACAAGAGTGACGTAATAAGTAGGTACTTACATTCATACATAGTTCAAAGGTCGTATGAATTTATTATTGATGGTAATAAATCTCAAATTCTTTTCATCAAAATAGGTAAAAGTGATTCATAAGCCCTTCAAAATTTGTCCACGTCTTTCTTATCTTAAATCTAAGGTGAAGTCTAAGTTTATTCATAGGTATACGTAAAAATATATATGTTTCAACAGACGTAGTACACATTATGTAAGGATGTTTAATGTGTATACATCAAATACTCTATTGTTACTTATCAGAAAGCAGAATGAAGAAATTATTTCTACATACATATATAGGTTGGTATATAGTAGTGTTAGTTTCGGTTTGAAAATCCTAGACAGTGCAATATCGTTACAATTTTAACTTATTCAGTCCAAATTCGGTCTGGACCAGACTCATAGAAAAAAAATCGATCTACAAAAAAAAGTATGTCCTGGTACAAAGAAACAAATTTATAATCTGTAACCTATTTTTAGAAAAGGAATTTTTGGTCTATCATTTGAATTTTAATCTGGACTGATATTTCGGTCTATATCTGTCTGAAAAAAAATCGCTTATAGCCGGACCGAGGAAGAAAAAATTCGATCTTGGACTATTACATAGAAGGGGGGTCTCATTTACAGGGAAATTGTTCATAAGATTTGTTCCAGGAAACAAGATATTTTTATAAACGGTATCTCGTTAGTAAATATTAAATACTGTCTAATTGAATTATTTATTTCATATTTTAAAAAGAAAGAATACATTTTAAACTAGTCCTACACAAAATATATTCTTAATTCTCATGTTTTTTACTTTAATCATTATCATTATAATTTTGTCGTTCTTTATTTATTACTCAAGAGTACAGTTCTCTCCAGTACAGTCCCAGACTTGTCCAGTTCAGTCCTGCATATCAGTTCTAAAAACTTTTTTGTCCTTGATCACGTCTCTCAACTTTATTTATTCTATGTTTAACCCTTTTTAGTACTGACTGTCGATAAGGAGTGGTCTCCAAGACCAATAGGACCGGTTGTAAGACTGGTCTGTACCAAATAAATAAGGATTGACATAACATTAATTATCACTGGTTGTTTTTAGAGCCCACAGGTTCCGCTCTTTGGAACTCCATAGTCTAATCCGATCCGCAACAAAAAAAATATAGATATATACTAATGAACAAGCTAACTTTTGGTGGATTAGAAAAACGGGATACCGAGAAAGAAACCCAAGTATATAGGTACATTTGTGGCAACAACAACTTTTAGTTATGATAATTTGATATTTTCTCTAAAGGATGCTTAGCTATTGTCTAGGATGGGGACAAGACATTTGTACTTTTTTTTCCTACTGACTATCATATTATCCATCCGTTGCACCCCCATTTTTATAGGTAGATCACTACATGATACTTTTATCTATGTACAGCACAATCATATGAATGTATATGTATATATTTTACCTATATACTTCCATGACTCGTATAAATACTATACATTATAGTAGATAAAAAAAAATACAAATTAAACAGGTTTAAGTCTGAAACATGCACTGACTCACACATTAGGTATGTAAAATAATATCAAGAATGTCAAAGTGAGGTTTTGTTTTTTGGTATGTGATTCGTTTACCATTTCTATATTGAATTTTTGTACATTCATGCATGGGAGACGTATGTATGTACCTATGCATTGGGGTTGCTCATTTCCCCGGGAATTGTAAATCAGGTAGATCACGGGCTATTCCAATACAAGATCGTAAATAACAAATACTGTGAAGTTGAAGTAATTTATTATTTATTTAAAGAATAAAATATATTTTAAATTTTAAACTCATCTTAGATAGATTTGTGAAAGATACGAAATAAATCCATGTTTCCTGCGTTCTAGAATGAAGTTGCAATAAAACTTAAGGTTTGTACTATTGGTAGGGATGGGATTTTTGTGAAAGAAAACACATTTTAATGATTACAAAAAGAATAACGGTTGGTGCGCTTTTTTTTCTATTCTTGTTCATTATTTAATAGGTCGTCGTTGTATTAAAATTCTGAAAGAAGATTTCTTGCACATCCTTTTTCAAAACATAAAAAAAATACATAATAAAATAAAAGACATTATTGAGTAAGCGAATCTGCCCAAATCATCTCTTTACGATATTAATAAGGCTTTCAAGGAGTCTGAGAAGTCGGTAACATCTGCAACGAGAATTCATGATCGTTCTGAGAACAAAAGCACACTCCAGATTTCCTGAAACAAAATAGTCTCCTAGCACTCTTCTAGCAGTAATTCATTCTTCTCCCCCAAATCATATAATAGACAGCTGATGTTAACAAGGGTCTTATTTCAGTAATAGCATAAGTCTTACTTCCACCTTCTCCTCGTGCACTCCAAAAATCCAATCCTTAGTTATATATACTCCGTAGGGCATAACTTTTTGTTAATCCACATCATTTGCACTGTAGCACAAATCATTAAAAACTGTAAATCAAGTAAATCCTCAATATGCATACAACTTTTGAGCATTGAATAAATTACATAAGAAAGCTTGAATATTTTATGACATTTTTTAATGTCTTAGTTAAAGGAAAATATTTCTTTCATTGAGAATTTATCGTGGGTTTTAATTTGTTTGTAGAATCTTCATATATATGGCTTCAAAAGTGTTTCTTCACAATGAAATAATTAGAAGTCGATATATTTTATATGAAACAGGCAATATAAGACCCAAATTAAGTCACATATGAAGGATATAAATTATATTCTAGGGTACATCCACTCATCCTATAAAAGTTTGAATATAAAGCCTATTATTGAGGTAAATATATCTATTAAATATTGAGCGGTAACATTTTCTTGACTTTTGGTCAAGATTGCTTTTATGTTAACTCACCACATATTAAAATGTGTGGACTCGAAATTAGAATCCTATTCGAGGCCGTATAGCCTCAGTTTTTAAAGTCGGGAGATTTTTTATGTGGCGCCATTCGAAAGAACTGACAAAAAGCTACAATCTCATGTTTGCTTTGTTTTTGTACGATCAAAAATGTCCAAGCAACAAGCAAAATGGCAGAGGGTGTGTGATCTCCTCCGCGCAGAAAATAGGAAGATATTCACATTTAAAGCTTTTTTCAACAAGATAAATGATCGCTTCTTGGCTGAATCAAGAGTTTAAGTCCAAGAAACCTTCAGGATCAAACATCCAGCTCAGGTAATGGTCCTCAACGTCGTAGCTTATGCAGCAAGATACATCCCTTCTCCTTCAAAGCCAACGAGAAAGTCAACACTGACGTCTACTACAAGGTCCTCAGGTACCATGGCTTGTCATTGTGGAAGAGCACGTTAACCAGGGACAAATATGTGTCTAACAAAGAAGGCACCCCGGGACACACGTCCAAGAAGGTGCAGCATTTCTGCAGGGAGAAGATGGCTGCCTTCTGGTCCGCAGACTTCTGGCCTTCGTCCTCATCCGACGTGAACACCCTGAACTTTGATGTTTGGTCCTTGTATTGAAGGCCATCATTGAGAATTGAAGGGGGGGGGGCATATTGAATAAAACGTTTAGAAAGAAAGTTGTTGAAATTACCTACATTTGCTCCAAAGTTTTGTTTAAAAAAAAGGCACAAAATAAAAATATGGAGAGGTGAAAATAGCGTTTATGGTTTCCTAATTTTTGAGTCCTCACCCTGTTTATGCTTGCATTTGCAATTTAGTCATCCATGGTAATATTTATAATCATTTATTAGTTGAGTATAGTCTTCAAAACACACATATTTATTATTGATATAGGTATTATGAAATATTATCCATCTTAAATTTATTCGTTACTGAATGATTATGTCTTAATGTGATTAATTAGAATCAAAATATATTTACTTCTTTTGATATTAAAAATAATGATTTGGAAAATTATATTAAATACTGTGTGTACAAACAAGTCAATATTTTTTTCATTATATCAAATTGTTTCCAAGTTAACTATTTTTTATTCTTTATTTTCCCTGAAGAAAAAACCGGATGTTCCTTTAATCGCAATGATGATCAGCAGGTTATTATATATATAAAAGAGTTATTAAACAAATGAGGCCCCTTGGAATAGGGTAGGCGGGGATTAGTTGTAACACTTAAGAGTTGCTTTGATTCAGACACTCCATAATTTAACAGAACAATTCTACATCTGTCGTGTATTGTTTTAATCTATCTAAAGATTATATCAGTCTGTATTTTTTGCACAAATTGCATTTCAATCCGACATGTCAAAGTTAGCTTCTGTCCCGTAAGCCAAGATGATTGCAACAATTTTAAAAATTGAGTGAGATATAAATGAAGAAAGTTAAAATAAATATTAATTTTTTAATCAATCATTATTTATTTCGACACCTCTACATTAGTGACACACTTTTGAACATAACGAACAAATCGTTCAAAACACATGATTAAACATCGTTTCTTTAAAAAAAAAAAAAAAACTATCTAACAATTAACTTGAATAGATATAGATAATACATAAAAACTAGATTAAAACCCTCAACCCTAAGCAGGAGAGATGAATATGCAGGAGGTTGATCATTGAGCAGAACAAGGAAAAAAAGGTTCCCTTTTTCACAAACTTCTCCGAAAGGTTATATTATTTCCCGACCAATTTATCGAAGCCTGTAGGAATCATGGACTTATATGAACGTGCGGAGTAGAGGACAAGTATGACTTTAGTAATGACCAGTTCGATTTTGTTATAGTTTGGAATACAAAACCTCCAAGAGCTCCATATTTCATGTTTATTCCGTGGCTTACTTTCGGACATTTGTAAAATAAATGAAAATAAATTTCCTCCTCAAAGCCACAGAAAATCAACTTTTCAACTTTTTCTCTTTCATATATATATATAGCTTAATAATGAAGAGGTCTTCATACTTCTGAAAGTGTTGATTTATTGACTTTCAATGAATTATAAATGATTAAGAAGGTTTCTATTTTTGATCAGTGATCAGTATTGCCTATATGTGGATCAGATAAGTTCCTTTTCCCCATCATCTACAAGATTCTTACCTAGTAAACAAAAATGATTGCTGTTATGAGTAAATACTTAGAACAATAAAGAATAATAAACAGTACGACGTCAATTGTTACACTTGTTGCAACATATTTCTTTCTACTGAGCCTTACAGTTTCTCAAATTTATACTCCCGAGTGAGCTTTGAATTTAGGGAAAATTATAATAACTTTTAGCAAAATAATTAAAAATTCAAAAGATTTCCATTACAGCAGAAATAATGAAAAACTGACTAACTTATAACAAAATTATTGTTCCTCTAAACAATCATGTTTACCCCTTAAAAATAGTTTTCATACAATATCTCGATGAAAAGTTGTCAAGAATGATTAATTTTCCTTCACAAAAATCTGTATTACATTGTTCCAATGTAATGTTAACTTTGCAGATATAGCTTTTTGAGATTTAAAAAAACCTGCTTCAACTTTCCCGGCTCTCCCCTACACGGAGATTTAGATTATACTATGAGTGTGCAAGTAGTAAAAGGTATGTGTGTGTGGAAGTTAAAGCGCAAAGTCATTGTTAAAAAAACACTTTATTAGGGCTATGAGTAGAGTTTTTAAAATTGTCTAAATCCTCGAAAGTGTTAATGAAAAATCAAAGTATATGTTGGTAAGATTCATAAACGATATATTTGCTAATAAAGATCACTATAACAAGTGCTTCCTGCTGTTTCATCATTATTATGATATTATTAAATTGGCAAGGAGTAGCTATGAGATTAAAGAAATAAAGACATAGTCCAATTCGTATCTAGCAATGATATAGGCAATGTTAATCCTAAATACTACTCCGAGTTGATCAAGGATGTACACTTATAGCTCTACAACATATCCTCATAGTTACTCTTCGTCTTTCATGCACTAGTGGTTACTTTGTACTTATTGTTTTCTCTTCAAAAATAAAATAATAATGATGGCAGTTTTTGATTTATAAATTAAACATTTTCAGGGATCAATCACAAAAAGAGCACGATTTTAAATTTCCATATTTTTTAATTACTAGAAATAATTAATAAGGAGAGTCAACATCTTGCAGATTATCAACTTCTACTATTTAATAAATTTCTGCTTACGAAGATTTCGACGATTTTTACATCCTTAGCTACCAAAAATGCTTGGACTCACATTCCAATAATGTATTCATTATAGACAAGGAAATTTGTGATTTTAGTCTGTGATTTTTTTTAAAGAATTATATTCAAAAATGAATGTAATTAATGGAGTAAATTGGACTAGTGCAAATGCTTATACTTTTGATGTTTTGCATTTCCTCCCTCCCTTCCCCCAGAAAGCCATTCCCATTCATTTTTGGCAATAGTACCTATGTATATATGAGTACATCCCTTCTTTTTTTGCAGTCACTCAACTGCAAACAAATAAATGCTTCTGCATTCAGTAAATACACTCATTTAGACGAAACGAAAATGCATAATAACTTACGTAATCTTAACCTTGGATATATGTGTCTTATGCACAAATTCACTTCAGAGGTATATGTATATTAGGCTGTGTCGTACTTTTTATTTTTTAGAAAATCAAATATTGGTAGTGATTTTGTACTGTGTGTGTTTTTTTTTTTCACGTAGATTTCAAAAATGTAATTTTCAAAAAGATAAAATAACCCTAACCTACACCAATTTCCCTTTTAAAATTTGAGTTAATCTGTTATAAAATTATTCTGGATTGTGATATTTCTTTTTAGATATTTAGAATCAGAATAAACAAACTGATAAAAAATAGCATCAACAGATATGCATCATAAGTTTAAAAAATAATAGTGTATATTTCGAAGTAATCCCCAAACAAAACAGTACTAAAATGACTGCTTCTATATCTATTTTAAAATGTACAAATAGTTAGCTTAGAATAATTAAATGATTAAAATGTCTTCATAATTGAACTATTCACACTCAATTCAATAGTTATATTTACCTTTAATATGAATATTATAAATTATATAATGAAACCAACACTAGAAATGATTTTAAAAAAACCGAATTTTCTTTAATTTTCAGAGTAAAATTGATGTAGCTTAGAGTTGTTCTATCTTTTTGAAAAATACATTTTAAAGAAATCTACGTGGAAAAACACAGTAAAAAAAAATTTAACAGTTTTTGATTTTCAAAAAAATGAAAAGAACGACCCAGCCTAATATATATTTAGACTTTCTTATGTGCTGTTTCTTTTGTAGCTACAGGAAGTAGTCTTCCATGAAAATGTTAATAACTCTATTCAATAAGTTGAACAAACTCTTTGTTAACTACGAAAGTGAAATATTATATGTATTTTGTATAAGCCTACATACAAATGTATTTAATAAACTATGAGCGGGTGCAATGTACAAATAAAAGATAGTATTACTATTACGAAAGCTACAAAGATTCATTTACATAGACTAATCGACGACTTGACAAATATCTTGAACAGGTTTGTCTGGCAAAACAATGTATCCGACTTTAATCACATTTTACAGGAGAATCAAAAACGTACATAGTTATAAGGGTTAGAATGTGCAATTATTTTTTAATCGGTTAAAGGTCAAATTATATTTATTCTTATATCAGAAGGGTCTAGAGGGTGGGGGCTCAGGTATGGAACTTTAGATATCTAGAATAAATACGGCATTTTTCCTTATTCCAAATGAGTCATTGTTTCTTTTATTATAATATATAAGTTTAATATATAAGACCTAATTACATTGTGTTTAGCATTTTTAAATGTCAAACTACAAATGTGAGAAAAGATTGATGTTCCTCACATTTCTTTTATTACATATTTTAATCTTAACAATGATTATTGACAAAAATTTGAAATAAAAAAATAATTACTTATTACGGATATTGTTTAATATGTTTCTTGTCAAAGAATAACCTACGTAAAATGTATCCAAATACAAATTATACACAAAGAACTATAAGTATGTATATTAAGTATCTATAAGAAGAGAGATCTATGAATCAAGTGGGGAAAAAAGAAGAAAAAAAAAGGACGTTGATAAACTTCATATATCTATCATTCTATGGCTCAGGTAATCTCCTATGAAGTAGTTTTTACACTCATAATATTAAATGGGAGATTAATACTAACGGAGTGGATACTATTTAGATGCATTTTTCAAAGACTCAAAAAAATTATATATATATATTTTTTTTTTCGAAATGATAAAATTCCCCAAGAATATCTAAATTATGGCAAAAACTGGAAATTAAAATTTTTAAAGATATATTGTTTTGTTAAATATGAGCAATATGTAATTAATATGACATATAATGATACAAAATAGTATTGTTTGGTCTTGCCCGTTAGGGTGCCAATAGATTCATTTTTTGTAAAGAAGTAAAAAATTAAGGGTTCAAATGTATAATTCAATTGTTAACCCCGTAATTGTTCTTGTCCTCAAAGACCTTGCTAGTTATTTTTCTTGTAAAATTAGCTCCTACTAAATTGTCATTGCCATATTTAACTATTAGACACTATTTTTTGATTTATTAAACTAAAACTATATAGGGGGTTTCATCAAAAAAAAATCATAAGAAAGGTCAAATTAAAATTATCCAAATTTGCACTTTGTTTTGTAATCTAAGTAAACAAACGTATTTGTAAATTTTTGTAGTTATCAGTAACTTCTCATTGGTTGTGATGTGCAGATGAGCAGATAAATAGGCAAAAAGGCTACATTTCATTTAAATATTTTTATCATTTTTTTAAAGACGTAAAAAAGGATTTATCATCAACAATTATAAAAAGACTAAGAAGTTTAACTTAACTAAATTTGTTAATTCTAAGAACAAGCTGTCGTGTGTAGTATACTAAGGATATTAAAACAAGATCATCTTTTTTCCAAAAATATGCAAAATTTCAAAAATGTAGGGCCGTAGAGCTATCCCTAAATGGTGATAGAAAATGTTCAAACTTTGTTAAATATATATATATTTTTTTTTTTTTTGCCAAACGGAACGCTTTTGACCCGTCAATTTTTTACTTTTTGTATAAAAAGTGATTTTGGCACTCTAATGCCCGGAATACTGACAAATGTACAACAGTACAATACAAAGTTGTTATTGGAACCAGTTTTACAGCATCATTTGTTATAAAAACATAGACTTTATGAGGTATAACTATGGTTGTAAATTGCAAGCATTTTCGCCATGTAAAAATATAACAACTAAACATCAACATGGTAGCCCTGAAAATATAATTAATATTTAAGAGGACAATACCTTAGCTGTTAGTACATGTCATTAAATTAACTTGAGATGAAGTAAGTCCTAGTTTGTATCAAATAAAGACAGGAAGAAATTACTTTGTTTTCCAACGTTACCCTCCGTCTTTTATGAGCACGCTCACTTACAGTTATAATTGATGATGAAAATCCGGTGTCTTTTTTAGCAGGCCCATTTTTTTTTTTAAATTGGTCATTTGAAGAATGAATTTTCTTTTCATTAGATGTTGTCATTATTATAGAAGTCCTTAGTAGTGACATTCTTTTCCTACTAGATAGTCAAAGGCTGATTGAACATTTGTGAATGCTCATAGAAATGGAGAGTCAACTTAAAAACTTGTTGCCAAGTTGTAATTGTAAGTTTTTTGTTGGACTCAGAGCAGAATTGCCCTTCGACAAAGGAGTAGTTCTAGCAATTTAGTGTATATATCCTTTTCACCTTCCTCCCTTGTCACAGATGATTGTTTGATGATCTAATAAAAAGTAGTGATCATTATTCTTTTTTTATTTTTGAACACTCTTCAAATTGTCAGAATTACCATGTTGATTATCGTTTGTTTTTTTAACATGCCTATTCTACAATAAATTGATATCATCTGTTATAATCTATACTTTGATTTTTTTTCCTCAAGAAGGAAATAATTATGATAAAATTTTCAGAAAATAAATCACACTGTTCATGTTGTCAACAAGAAAACTCGTACACTAAAAATGCAAAGGATTTACAACCCTATATATCCCAAACAAACAAAAATCATTTTATCACCTCTGCGTGTACATGGCAACAATGTTGAAAAGATAAATATACTTTTGTATTTATTTATCCCTACTGATATAACTCCCAGCCAATAAAATCATTCGGTTATAAGCAGTTTGAGAATTTATCGATTATTGAAAATTAAAGTAGCTGTTTATTACCGACATTTCTCCCCTCAAAAATAAGATAAAACATTTTTTAAATAAAAAAACAACAGAATCGACACTTTTTATTATTAAAACATAAACACATCGAAAGTCCTTAAAGTATTTAACCCATAAAAATCAGAAGCATCTATTTTTGAATATTCCCTTTGATCTCTGATCCTTTAATTATCCTGATAATTAATGTAATTTAAGACTTGTATAATCACGTTTATGTCATGATTTTATGATTTTTTAAAACCTTATTAGATCTTAGATTGTTCACAGACTAAAAAATTTCAAAACATCCGTTACACCTATGTGTTATTTTGGGCAGACCTTTAAGTTGTCTAAATTTTTGAAAAAGTAATATGGTGATCAACAAAATTATAGACTAGCAAATCGGTCAAGTTCGAACTTTTTTGTCATTATTTTGTGTGGATTTTATATGGTTAATTTAAAAAAAAAAAAACCGGCCAATTAATCGATAATCAGTTGTTATTTCCCCCACAAAAATTGGTATTGGTACCAAAAAATCCGTATTCTAAGGCCTAGAATCTATTTTCGTGATATATGAAACCTTCGCATTTAAATCCTCAGATTATATAAATTCCAGAACTATTTGTGTAATCAATAAATTCAAAATCATTGCTTATTAGGGTTGTTCATTTCCAGGTTAATTGTCTTTAAGAGAGATATCGGAAAATTCCAGTATCAGATAGTAAATAATAAATACTGTGAAATTCAAGTTATTCATTTTGTATTTACAGTAGAAAAATAAATTTTAAGGTAGCCGTGAAAAATCAAAAATTAACTCATGTTTCCCACATTAAAATGTGATGATGTTACAATTAACTATTGATTTGTAAGTTTGTTATTTGTGCTTTGTTAGGCTTCACTTTTTATCAATGCACATCATTTGCATTTAAAAATAGATCGTTTGAATGCTTATCTTAAGTGAATGTTCAATATATATTTAACTTTTCATTAAATGTATTACATAAAGGAAGGTAAAATATATTATTAAATAAGAAATTTCGGGGAAATATGATTTTATTGAGTATTTATCGTGGGTGTTAAATTCCGGGAAAAAAATCGGAAAATAATCCCTCCTACCCATACTTAAGGAAATACGGTCCATTTGCTGTTTTAAAATTACAATATACTCATGTTCTAAAACTAGAGCATACTTTAGTCAAAAAAAGAAGATATTAAAATAACTGCATTTTTAGATATCGATACATCACTAATTTATGTATCCATATATATATTCACATATATATTTATAAATTTAAAGGAAGATACATCAATCCATAGTCGTTTATTATTATTATTTTTTCGTTCTGTTAGCTCTCATTTGCTTGTATATTAATCATTTTCAGATTTTCAATTAAATGCTTAGAAGATGGATGGTCCTAGTAGCAATGGTTTTTACAATTAAAAGAATGATGTTAATATTACTTGGTCCTCTGACAGAGAGAAAGAATGAGAGACCTAAACCATTTATTCATCTACATTCTATATTGATGTTAAAAAATCGTTATTTGTATGGAGGAATTAGTCTCTGATATATGTCATAACAATCCTATACCAGTCTGAAACCATTATAATTGGATCCAATTTAGAAATGAAAGGGTCTCAGAATACACAATAATGGCTCTTCATCGGTCCTAAGAAATAATTATTTCTTTATCAAAAAAAAAATTAATGGAACAATGTAGCTCAATCTACAACGGGTTAGGGAGAAAATGTTTTCTGGAATTCAATTTGAGTGAATATGTACGTATAAATGCTTCATATGTGTTCCGTCAATACAAAACTAAGGCCATTTTCTCAAAATTCAGATTTTTTTTTTGAAAGGCCACATTGGGAGAAATATAAGGCTCAGAAATCAAACCAAGATTTTAAACTATAACTAAAGTTTTTAAGTATTTAAATTAATACCAGAAATTTGAATGAAAAGCCTATAATTGGCTCAAATATCTGTATGAAATATTGGCAATGAAGTAAAAAATAAATTGAGAGGTTCTCCTTTACTTGATTTTTGATCAAGATTGTTCATATGTTGATTCACCATATATATACTATACAAACCAAGCATCAATAGTTATAGATTTCTACTTTATATTTGTAAATATACCTATATATGAAGAATAATTTTTTTTTTACTCCTCAATATAAAGTGTACGTAATTACATTTCTTCTATACAATATATTAAGTAATATTTAAAAAATCGTGTTAAAATTAAATATGTAATTTAATTTCCTAATAATATTTATTTTTACTGATGTACATGTGTTGCTTCACTCAAATTAAAAATAGTATTTAATAATATCTCAATGCATCCTCGTAGGTAGGTGCATATACCCAGGGATGGAATTTTTGGAGAGGGCAAGGAGTAGATGGGAGCGAAACTTGTGGATTTACATAATTAAGACATGTTTTAACATCATGTATCTGTTATATAAATTTGGGGAAAAAATGAATTACTGCTATAAGGATCAGAACTTTATAATCATATTTATAACAAACAGCCTGCAGTCGTTGTTTAACAACACACTTTGACAGGTAAGACGTTCTTTGTTATTTTGGTGGCAAGTCAGAGGTGTTTGGGGTCAGTTAAAAAAATGGCATTGATCAACTATGTATTTATTCCTTAATCGTGGAAAAGGTAGAGTGCCCTTGTTGTGATCCGGCCCGAACGAGACGATGTAGAGATAGAAAACTTCTTAAGGCTTGACAAGAAGCAACTGGAATAGTCTGGAGGTGATTTTGACTTTGCTCCATGTCACACTCCAAAAAAAACCGTTGATCTACTCTGTTGGACCCAGTTTTTCTCCTCCAATCTCACCCAACATCAACCTCATGGTCTTCTTCTTTGTGCGGGAGTGCAGTTGAGTGACATAACGACAGATTCTCCTCCAACACAAAGACTGATTTGAAGTCCAGGATCCAGGAAGAATTCCAAAATCCCCTAAAGATGACTACCATCATTACCTACCAACTCCAGTTTCTGAGGACGAGTCTAGGCATTTACTGACACCAAAGGTGATTCTAATAAATACTAATATTTTTTTATTAAACTTTCATTTGGCAATGGTTTTTAATAAAATTGTACGATTAGTTTAAGAGTCAATACATTTAAAAAAAATATCGAGCTGGTTATTAAATAGAGGTCACGTATATTATATATTTATTTTATTATGAATTATTTTAACAATTTATACGCAAGAAATTCGAGAATTATTCATTCAGAGGGAAATATCAACACCACAAAGATCTTTAAAAAAATGGGCAATAAAGAAAAAGGATCCTACCCAAAATCAAAATTAAGGGAAAGTGCATGAATAATGATTAATAAAATGAACGAGTCTTTGGAGCCGCTGAAATGTCGCCTGGTTTTTTACCTCATATCAATTAGATATTTTAATGAAGAAATATAGTTTCTACTTGACAACTCAATCTTACAAAGTTTCTTTTAAAAAACAATAATTTGGTTCAAAGAATTCTAGAACAAGCACAGTATCCTCCCAACGAGGAAGTTTGAACGCCTCTTTTATTATTCAAAGCTACTTTAGGATCTATTAAATATTATTCATTTGTTTTTTATTTCTTTTGCTATATTTAGTTATTTTTTTATAAAAATGGCTGAAACATTAGGGTGAATAAAAAAAGAGAAAATACAATTACTTAGTTTGTATAAGTTATACCAGTATGCACCATAAGCATTTTTTGTGTGAGCCAACTTGCCTTATCGAGGGGGGTGCAGCTCTAAAAATATTGAGACAGTATCAATTCTCCATAAGAAATTAGTGAAAATAATAGTGTGTATCAATACAATTGAAACAAAATATAAATAAAGCAAAAATAATTATTGTTTGGTTTCTAATTCTCTTATAATTTCGAAACCATTTCAACTTCAGATCTTGTTCCAAATTTAGAAAAAAAATATACTTTCCTTATTATGTTGATCTCAAGTTTCCCTTACTAGCGTGTTTCAACCTCCGCCTCAGCCACAATTTGACCTCAATCACTAATAAACGAGGTCTACTAATAAAGAAACCCTTATTTTCTAACTGCCAATTCAATTCTCATTACAATCTCAATTTTTTTTTTATGTTGATAGGAATACCTGCAACATTTCCATTGCTATTTTTTATTTTTTTTTCAAATAAATGTGTTAGACAGTATTTGGACAGCTCCATAATTCTACACTTTGGTAAAGAATGGAGAGAAGAAATCCAGTTAGAAAATTCTTTAAAAACTTCTTAAAGATTGTTTATTCTATAAAATTCTGAATTTTGAAAAAATAACTATTTTAGAAGAATTCATAATTTTTTTAAGTTTTATAAATACTCACCTAATTTAATGTTTTTCTTTTAATTTTTTTCAATAATAGAAAATTGTGGAGCACACCAAAAGACCTTTAATAATTTCATCCGTTAAAAACAAGCTTAAATTGGTGAATGTTGTCGACATATTTTATGGACATGCGTACCAACATAATAATATAATAATTTGAGAATCGAATGGAAATATAATTTTGAATAAGAAAACAACAGTTTCTTTTTTATCATAGTGGTATTACTGAATATTTTTACATTTTTACAAATTAACAAGAATTTATTCTTAATTTAACCACAAACAATTATATTAGAATTTATTTGAAAGGGTTTCAAATTAAAGCTAATACTTGAATTTCAGAAGGGTAGGATTAAACTAGAAAAAAACTGCTTTGAAGCTTTTAATTCAGAAAATGTGAAAGAGTGTAGGATTGGGCGAGTGCATCACTCTCAAATAACCCTAGCTAATAGATAATTTTTTCAACAGAGTGTAAAAACTAACTTGCTAGAAAATGGAAGTCTACAACCATATTAATCCATGTATATTTAGTCAACTTTTATTTTAAAAAAAAAAGGGCAAATATAATTATTTAGTAGTTTTTATAATACTTTTAAAAGTTAAAAAAACGGACAAAATAAATATTGACAAACTTTTTCGTTCTTTGAAAAATCTATGATGAAACTCTCTTGAAATAATATTTATTTTATTGATTTCTCCTTATTTTTCTTTCCTCTAAAACAATATCACATGCTGAATTTTAATTAACTCATTGGTCATCCTGATTATAAGGCAAAGTTTTAGCGATACCTCTAACGCAAATATGAATAAGGTTCATTCTTACAGCCTAAGAATTTGATCAACTTTTTTTTAAAGCTGATAGAATTTGGTCATACCATCAAGTAAATATTTTGTTGACATATAACAAAATATATTAAATGAGAATGCAACGCAATTTTGAAGTTAGTATGTTGTACAGCTTTTCTAAGCTATATACCAGCAGTATTTTACCTTGAGTTGATTCTTATTCTATACTTCTTTTTTTTATGTCTGGCATTTAACTGTTAGGAGATGATTATGAGTTATTTTCTTAAGGGTATAACCCTTGCAAGCAAATTTCAACTAGCTATTTTTCAAAAGTTTGTCATAATTTGGTTATCTATATGCTAGAGATAAGCATTTAATTTTTTTTTGTGTATATCCTAAAACAAAACAACAAAAATTAGCCATTTTTTAAATCCAATTATTAATACAAAATAATGATTATATATTATTTTTGAATTTGATTCATAGTTAAGATATATTTTCAAATTGTTGGATTGTTGTTCCTTAATACAAAATTACCATCAAATTTATGAGGTATAACTAGGGTTGTAAATTGTAAGCATTTTTCTCCATGCAAAAAATATAAAAATTATAAATTATCATGGCTACTCTGAAAATATGAATAATATTTTAGAGGAAATAACCTTAGCTGTCAGTACATGCCATTAAATTAACTTGAGATGAAGTAAGTCTTAGTTTGTATCAAATAAAGACAGGAAGAAATTACTTCGTTTTCCAACGTTACCCTCCGTCCATCATGAGTACGCACACTTGCAGTTATAATTCATGATGAAAATCCGGCGTATTTTTTACCTATCCCGTTTTTTTGGACTTGGTAATCTGATGAATGAATTTTTTTCCTCCGTGTTGTCATTATTATTTAACTCCTGAGTAGTGAACTTCTTTTCCTAATAGATTCAATTATATTCAAAGGCTAATTAACATTCGCGAATACTCCTAAAAATGGAGAATTAACTTAAATATTTGTTGTGGTGCTATAATTGTAAGTCCTTTGTTTGACTCAGAGTAGAATCAAGGATCAACATCTGATTAACTCTAGCCAATGTCTGTTTATTTAATCTCCGTCCTCCTTTTTCACAGCTGATTGTAGCTTATCTAATGATGGCTAAGCTGCTTTCCTAAAACATATTCATTAAATTGTCAGGTCACCATTTTAATTTTGGGTTTCTTTTTTAAATTCTCAAAATACACACGGTTTTCATCACTAATTATCATATTATTAAACAAGCGAACCTGTGTTCTTCGTTGTACGAATGCCATTTTATATTCTTTATTTTGTGCATAGGTGGAGTATGGCGGATAATAAAAGTACTATTTTCTTAAATTACATATCGTCGGCCTGGAGCAAAAGTATTATATGTTACATTTTTTAACTATTTATTTTAATATATGGACGAATGTTTTTGTCAGAACATTTTGACATACATCTAAAAAAATTCTAACGTAAACTTTCCAACAGTGTAATTTCCTAAACCAAACCCAATAGTTGTGTTAAAAATATGTCAATTATGATATATAAAAAACACTCATTCAAACAACAAAGAATTACTCAATTTCCATTGTAGAACTTTTGCTCTAGGTCCAAGATATACTCAGCTACACTTTGGTAAAAAACCAAATGAGGAATCTAACGAGATGTGCACTTATTCAAATTTAAATACAAGTTATATTTTATTACAAAAGAAATGTCATTTTTTTATAATTTAGTAACATTTGATATATTATTTAGAAATTGAAGAAAAAAAAAGTACGACATATTATTACATTTCAAAAATGTTTAATACAACTTTGACAACTCTCAATGTTCATATCTCTAAATAAAATACAATCTTAACAACAGTTAAAACTTTATATTATATATAAGCAATTAAAAATTAGGCTAATTTTGAGATATTTAAACATAAAATTTTACTGAATCAAATGTATGAACGTGGAATGAATAGTACCATATTATTTATTTAATACTATTTAAGTGTACAAATGGTACAATTCCCGTGCTGATTTTAATATAATAACGTAGGTGAGTATATGTTGTTTAAGAAAATATAATTTTGAAATCCCCTTCTCCACTACATGCCTAAACTTGGCCTTGAAAAACTGTGTTATAAATTACTAAAAGCTTTTTTTATGGATTGTATATTTGCAAAATTTCATTTTACAGAATTTTCAAAGATATCTGGATTTATTGTGCTTAAATATATCCATATAGCAATTTTAAACAAATTTGGATAGAAATAAAATAAAAATAAAAATTGTCACATTTAACAACTTTTTTTGAGGAAAATATATTTGATCCTGCTAACTCTAGATGTTCATCTCTTGAACTGAAGGATTTCAAATTTTCAAGATTTTCTTATCTAAGTACATAGTATTTACATCCTGTAAAAAATTAGTTGAGCTACTTTGCTTAAATTTTGGGTTCTTTTTGGCATAGAATGTTCGGGTAACTTTTTGTATTTTGTAGAGATTATTAATTATAATAATAATGTGAGAGTTATTATTTACAGTTTAAAATATTTGTATTTCTTGTAAAACCTAAGAGTTCAAGGAGTTTTTGTATTATTAATAATGATTTTTTCCTTGAATTAATCCATATATTTCAAGGAAAATTTAATAAATATATAACAAAAACTTATTTTCATTTAACATTATAAAATATTTATGCTAAAAAATTTGGAAATCTAGAAAATGAAGCCCTATAATTAAGTTAATTAGGTAATTCTACACAATGATTCATCAGTAATTTATTATTGATAAAGAAATGGTATAATAGACATTTAGATATTTGTAATAGATGGATTACTTTGTTACGCTTTATTATACCTGCAATATATATTGATTTAAATAGAATAAATTTTTATTTACCGAGAGATTTAAAAGTAATTTGCTTCAAATTGAATGTACATATCTCATATCATATTACATACCACAACCTAATACCAAATTGAACAAAATTAATTTATTTTGTATCTTTTCTAACAAACACACCGAGAAATATCTAATCTTTCAATAATATCTTCAATTTATTACTGTAACATATTAGAAGATTTCTTTACTGTCTGAATTATTATATTTTTTGCAAAAAATAAATAATTTAATGGAATGAAAGTTTCCTTTATTGCCAGTTTATCCAGAATGTTATTGAGAAAAGTTCATCTTTTTAAAAAACTCTTTCATATTTTTCCGTTTCTAATACAATTTTATGTGCTCAATTCTGTAAATTAAAAATATTGGAGTTACCATTTTTTTTAGAGATTTATCTCACCTTTACTGGATGAAATTGGACAAAAAATTAAACTGTTCACCTAAAATATATTAATCTTGCTTGGGCAAAAGATTGGAAATGTTTCGAATTTGGATTAAATATGTATTTTATTTGGTTCTTTGGTCAATTTTCGTGACCATTAAATGTATTTAAAGAGTCTGTAAAGAATTAACATTATTTTTATGTGTATTGTCTTTCATAATTCATTTTTATTAATATTTTTGAGGAAAACGTAGGATAATATTTTATTGATGAAATAGAACAAGGAAAATGACAGATTTCGATCTATTTATTGATGCGAAATAACAACATACTTAATTGAAACAAAAAAGAAGCTGATCAGGGAATTTATTCAGTTGTCGATTTTCTTTTTTTTAATTATTCAAAGAGAGGACTTGAAATCATATTATTACTCCAGTCAGTCCCTAGCATCAACCAAGAAATAAACGAACACCATTCAGTCCCTGCAATCTTGGATAGATTTATATATTTTTTGATATACTTTTGGTATAATTCTCGACAGCAAGGCCAACACACCTCTTAGTCGATTTTTCTATTATACAGCCCCCTCATATTAGTGTTTGTAATGTCGTTAGTTGTTGGACCTAAATGAGTTTTTGTAAAGTTGTGAACAATTCCCTACAAGAAATAAAGAATATTTAGTTCAACAGATGGGAAGGATTGGCTGACTATAAAGGGATGTGTGATCTTGTTTTCTTCATCTGTTTCGAGGGAAGGTTGATATATACAATAACTACCACAAATTGTGATACTTATAAAGTATTTTATTTACGAACCAATCAGATAAACTATATACCGGTTGTATCAAAACTAATACCCTATTCGGTACCCCAAACTTAATAAAGAACTATTTATATCATGAGACTAATGTCGTTACACTTTTTTAAATATATAATTAAGTTTAATACAGTTAAGGTTTATTACAGCTCAATATGACCTTCATTAGCCTTAACAATTCCCCCTAAATCTGGGTCTGAAGGCAGAGGAGAACCATATTGTTATTACGGAAGATATACTTGACCCATTTGATCAACTTGTACCTCGACTGTATGATATAGCTGGCATCTGTGAGCCTGTATCCCCTGGGAATCTTAGCTATCATGTCCTGTAGAAAGTTTTAAAATCCGTCAACGTAACATTGAGATATTACTTTTTAAAGTAATCGGGATATAGTTGTGATAACCCCAGTAACAGTTTTTTGTTAAAATACAAATATGGTGTACCGGTGCCAATAATAAAAATACTGTTAAGCACCATTTGCATGGACTTAAAAAAGTGTCTGGAGTACTTTGGTTTAGGCTGGTGGACATAACCATTTTTATGAAGTAATAATCAACAAGTTCCGCTTCTTTTTATAATTTAGTAAGGTACCGTCTTGAATGCGTCACTTAACTGCTACCGCTATTGTACCAATGTAGGATATGTATATATCAAGAACTATCTATGTTGTCTACATATAAAACTTTATAATTATATTTGTTGTTTCTTATGACGTTATCTTATTAGACATTTCAGTTTCTTCAAATATCTTATCAACTTAGACATAGTATCATGTATACATTCGATTCTCTAACGGTAAGATATATATGTAAAATAAATAGTTTGCTTTCTTTTTGTTTATCTAAATGATCTCGATTGTAGTGTTTGACCCAATTAGAAGATATCCTCTACCAAATAATTTTCTTCATTGTTGTAAATGTAGAAGAAATATTCATTTGATTGCGTTGTTTCATTGTAAGAAACACTAAAATATATCACTAGAAGCAATTGTCTTCTATCATTGAATATTAGGGTGTTTGATCATTTTTACCAGATACGTATGTGGAAATCTTCAAAAAAATCAGCGACGGAAGGAAAGAATTGCTTTTACTTTTAAGTTTCCAAGTATTTGAATACGGCGATTTGGTTTTAATTTATATAATTGCAGTGCGTTTTTACATGATATAATAATTCTAAAAGCCGACCATCTTGGAGACATATGCAACCAAATTATGTTAGATTAAATACACTTGCTCCTTCGTATACTGGGTGTAGAAAAAGTATTAAGACCTACCTTGTACTAAATACTAAAATGCTTCTAATTGGTCTTAATGAAGGAAAATCATTTCTAATATAATAATGAACATTATTTTTGAATTTTGGCTGCCATAAGCCACAATGACTACCTCCAACTACCTCCGGATGGTTAATGGAGTTCTTCAAGACATCACTATTTGGGTAATGGGCATTGCAGGACTTCTTCTCAATTTTCCACTAAATGGAGTCATCCTTTGGATTAAGATCCGGGCGCTCCGGGGAGGGGGAAAGTCCAGACTTTATGTTGCCACACATCCACTTTTGTACAATTTCGCAGGATATACTGGAGCCTTTCTTGGTGAAAAATGTAATTGGTCTTTATGGAGTTCTTCATATCTTGGTGATATGGGAACAGTTTATCTTTCAACAGCATCAATTAGTCGGCCCTGGATGATTAATATTCAACAAGGAAACAAATTGGACGCATTTTTTTACAAAAAATGATGTTGGATGCTCTGTTTTTGTGACTGTCATGATGCTTTTCTCACTCTTGGCTAAACATGTTGAGTTTCATGGTGTTCAAAAGTCGTTGCCATCGCTGCTCACTGAGGTTTGTTGACGTGGAGATATAATTGGCCTTTCAATTATTCTAATGTACTTTTGGCGAGCCTTTTTGATGTTCTTATTCTTTTTGGCGTACACCGAGGTCGTCATGGTTGTGTTCCCCTACAGAGGCCTCCCTTATGTCCTTAGACTTTATTTTGAACTGCTTTCCCTTTTGGACTTGTCCTTAAAGTCTTTTCTAATAGGCAAACAGTTTCTGACAGGACAGGCTTTGTTTTAGTCAATTATATTCGGAATATTTCAACTATCATTTAGTATTTTATTATTTACTACTTTTGAATACACATATTAAATCATTCGATCAATATATTCATTATCCTATTAAAGAAGTAATTTAAATAAGAACATAAATTTCTAAAGCTTAAAGAAACACCTATATTTAATGCTTAACCACAAAATGCAATAAATTTGCTAAACTAGCTTTAATATATTCTTATTTGACTAATATATTACCGACTAAGTAAGAAAATGATTACTTTTTGAGATGACTTTTTCATATTATTTATACTTTATTTTATATTTTAAAATACATGTTAGAAGTTATTTGGACTAATTTTATTGTTTGTTTGTTTCCTTGGGATAAACTTTCCCTGCGATGAATTAGCTTCGAGATTAACTTGTTTTCGGATGAACTTGTGTCGGTGTGAAAAAAGGGAGGTGAATTTTCCTTCGGATAAAAAACCAGTGAACTTTTCTGTAACTGCTTGTAGCTAATCTGATAAAACGTCATAACAGCTAAGCTGCTCTCCTCCAAAACATTCTTCAAATTGTCTAGGCTACCATGCCAATTTTTAGTTTCATTTTTTTAACACACCAGCAGGGCATATTTTTACAGCTCTCTCTCTCTATATATATATATATATTGACGTTTGATACAATGCCATGTGCTTATATATAAATATATAACTTTGATGTTACCAAGTTGAATGAAAATACCTTAACAGACAAAAGAATTATATCCCTTTCTATCTCATGCAAATAGGTAAAAAAATGTGTCAAAATAAACCTTTAGTTCTTAATCTGCAATTAAAATGGATTTTATAAGAAAAATTTAATATTGATATTGATATTTGATTATACAATATACATACATGGGGTTTAGAGGATAAAAATATTTATTTAATTAAAATTTTATAAAGTGAAAAAAATATCATATAATGAATATATATTGCCTAATATAATAGGACCAATTCTATCATTAATTCATTCTCTGACCCTAATTGATATTATATATTATACATTAAAAAAGAAAATGATATTTGGTAGGCATTGCTCTTTTCCTTCCAAAAAAACTTTGTCCTAGTCATTTTTCTTTCCGTAATTATGGTGCAGGGTGGGGATTTTAAACCCAGCATCCATTTAAACCTTAATATCTTGGCAATCCTTAGATCTAAGCTTATAAAAATGTATTCATCAGATTTAACTAACAAAACTGCATGAGAAAAATTACAAAACCCTGGAGATGTCCTCCAAATATGAACGCCGTGCAGGCATTATTGTGTGCCTCTGTACTAGTCGCAGCCAAAAGGCACAAATAAATCAAAGGATAATGATGCTAGAAACCTTAAATTAATGATAACAGATTTTATGGCATTCTATGCAATTTAAATTGATGCAATTTTGTTCCAAACAAACAATTACTATTTTTCATAAAAAATACAGGGTACATATTTTTACTGTAGTTATAATTATCTTGGAAAATGCTAAGATAAGGTTGAGTTTAAGGAAAGAATGAAACATAACTACTTTAACTTGTAGTTGAATTAGTTATATCAGTATTGATTATTATCTATTGTTAATAGCAAGTAGCTAATAGTATGAAACAGAGGAACCAAATAGAAATTTATTTACATGGAATTTGAAATTTATGGGAAAAAGTTTTTGGAAGAAAATAAGTGCACATATTCTTAAATCATACATTTTTATAAAATATTTTTGATTTGAGAATGTTCGTTCATGGATGTCATAAGTGACATTCTTGTTGTTGATGGGAAATTATCATCAAATGTTAATTAAAAATCTTTTTAGTTTCTGTATAAACACTCAAAGCAACAATTGATGTTATTATAAATAAATAAGAGTGAAACTATGTTTTATTAACATAGATATGATGATTGAAAAGTAATTATGTCATTCATTTTTGTTATATATTTAAATTTTTATAAGAAGAGCTTATTTTTTCTGATTAAAACATAGATATAATAATTAAATTTTTAATTTAGTCAAAAAGTCTAAATGAATTGAATTTCAAATTTTCCAATATAATGTAAGTATTTTACTCTAAAACTTCTTTTTTAACTAATCAATTGCAATCACTGTTTCTTCGCATTCGGCCACATTGGTTATGGTCAGTGAAGGATTGGAGTTTTACTTGATCTAAAAAAATATATATTTTTCTAAAGTCGACAATTTTTTGAAAATCACTCAAATTCTCTCAAAATATTTTTTGAAAATTTGACTTATTGAATTCGAATAATCTTAACTCGAAAAAAAAGTTGATTTGCCGTGTTTCAATTATCCCTAAAAAGGAGAGTAAAATACCACTATAATATATGTCCTATATGACACATTTAACTAAAATATGATTAAGTAGCTGATGCACGTGAATAGAGTTCCTATTTTCAGACTAGATATAAGATAAAGAAAAAAAATATAGACTATGGGCATGCAAAATGATATGGCAGAGAAGATTTTATGATGCATTATTTGTTTTAAAGCAACCCAGCAGGATTTTAGGAAACCAAAAAAAATATATGAATAAAATGAAAAATGCTGGTACAGTGGATTCTTTTCTACAAACCAATCCTTGTTGTTAACTAAAAAGAAAAGTTTAATGAGTCTTTTGCTTTTGAGAGATTACTTCAATTCATGACATATTATCTCATTGATAAAAAAATTTGCTCTTGTAGATTTGTTGTCAGATATAAGTTTTTCTGCTTCTTTTTCTTTTTGCAATAATTGTCACGTGGATTGGTTGAATTCGAATCATCAGCAATTCCCAGCAATTATTATTGAATAATAACAATTTATTTTGGAAGAATTGGCTATAAGGCATTCCAGTTTTAAAACAATTTCCGTGTAAGGTTTTTATTCTTACCACCTGACATTATCCTTATGACATCATTTAACAGTACTTTCAAGTTTTGAAATAAGTTGTAATAAATGAAGAATAATAGATTTTGACTCAAAAGTAAATATTTTCTTCAGATCAAACGTTAAACGACACTTATTGGTTATGTTATGGCCTTTAAGACAGAAATGCCTGGCTTTCTTTTGGGAGAAATGTGATTCCAAATCAGCCATTTTGATTTTTTTTTTTTGATTGATGATACAAATACGTGAAGGATTTATATGTGTGGCGTGAGGACATGGAATTAATCGTAGATGTGTGAGTCTCACTCAAATTTCGTGAGGTTTAAGAGACTAATAATTGATTTTAGGGTATTTCTTCACTTTTTAAAGGAAACTTTTCCAAATATAATAAATGTATCGACTAGAGGATTTGAATTATACAAATACTTTTTTTAAACATCTTTTACGGGTAATTGCTGAAAATCGTGTTTAGGTGTTTAATGTTATCATAGTTAATAATAATTTAAACTCTATATTAGTCATATAATCGTTATATGTCATTTTTTGTTAGGTTTTTTTTTCCAGACCTTCAAGTCATATTTTGTCCAACCCTAATTATGACAATCAAATAAACAACAATAATTCACCATCTTCCAAAATAAAAAAATTAGGGGTTTATTTATTTAACTTTTTTTATTTATGTCTCCATGTTGGAAAACTTACACTGATGACAACTCGTTGTACAGTCCCATATTGTAAATATTATATTACTTTTATTTATTTACTTTAAAATATCATCAATAAAAAAAAGTTTATTAATTATATATAACCTTCCAAGGCAACAAAATAATTTTATATAAATTTACATCTTGTTATAGATATGAAAAGGTTTTGATATGGCGTTGAGTATTAAAACTGATAGTCTGGTTAAAAAAATAAAAAAATGTGAAATACTTATATGTGCAAAAATATTATTTTTATAGTGATCGGACGATTAATTGGAATCGGTATGGAAGAATCGGGCATTTTTTTCTGGAATAGAAATGGGAAAAATAATGTTTAACTTGCAAATTCTATTCTTATTTATTACTTTTCTATGTTATAAAAAGCCTCCCCCCCCCCATCTCCAAATTAAAGATTTTTTGCTTCTTACGAGAAAATTTATTATTGGAATTTTTAATTCAAAAATTTGAAATTTTATTTTTCAAATTTTTTTCCAAAAAAATTAATTTTCTTATAGTATCTATGGATTTCTGAAAAAAATTTCAAATATTTTTTTTTAAGAAACCCATTTTGAGTTTTTTTCCAAAAAAAATAAATTTTTTGTGAATAGTTGTGGATTTTTGAAACAAATTTAAATATGAAATCGTATGTTTTATTTATTTTTTTGAAATAATTTAATTTTTGAAATTTCTTTAGAGAAACATTTAATTTTAGAAATTAAAAAAAAATAATAATAATTTTTGAAATTTCTTTAAAAAAACATTTAATTTTTGAATTTTTTTTTAAATATTAAAGAATCGTAATCGTCATTGGGAATTTTTACTAGAATTGGATCAGAAGGGAATTTTTTTTTTTGGAATTATCTCACCATAATATTTTATAGAAGTTTAACTATAAACTATAATGATCATTGCTTACCAATACGTTTGAATTTTCAAAGGAGGAATAAATAATATTTAAAAACATTAATGCCTTGCAAATTACCTGCATATATTTTTTCCCCCTATATCCTACAGAATAATAGAATAATGAAAATATTTATATTTTCAATGAAAAAAGGAAATAAGTAGCATTACTAAGCAGTCCATCCATAACATATATTCCATATTAAACCATCAAAACTACTTATTTGGAATAAGAAAATGTTTTAATTCAAATATGTTTAAAAGTCCAGCAGAATAATCTTCATTCTGCACAATGTTATTTACAAAAAAAGTAATATATTTTTCTAAAAATAACGTGATTCAATGAGATATGTACAATTTATTCAACAAAGCTGTCAAAACAAATGAAAAAAAATTAGCCATTTCTTAAATAAAATAATTTTTTCTTGAAAAAAACTGTTTCTTGAAATATACAAACCATTTATAAGAAAAAGGCTGAGAATATAATTTAAAAAAATATACTTTCTGGGAAAAAAAGAGCCCTGCATTTTTTTTGTAAATAAAATTATTTTTATGTCCAAAATTAATTAAAATTTATCTTTGCAATATTATTCCTTGACCTAGGGGGAAAAAAACGTCCTATCTGGACAAAATTTTAAACTGAGACATTTAATTATGAATATTTGGATGGTTATATCTTTACCAATATTATAGCCAGGAAATATAATTTTTGCTTTCATTAACATTTAGAGTACTATTTCTGCATAGAAAAAATTGTAAAATTATATTTAAACGTATATATTAATGTTTGATTATAAATTTTTTTTTAAATAGCAAAAGTAGGCGGGAATTCACAGCTTAACTGTCATGATTTTTTTAATCACATGCATGCTATGGGAGGAAGGAAATAAACACAAATTTTACTCCTTTCAATGCAAGGTCATTGTACGCTAAATTACTACCTTGTCGATCTTTAAGCTATTTTTGATTGATATTAGTCAATTTTAAACCTCTTGTACCATCCCGGATACAAGCCAGATCATGTAAAATGCAACATTTGATATGAAAAATATAAAATAAAAACTTATGTACCTAAAAATAATGAACATACTTTTGGAAGGTTAGAGGGGGTCCAATATAATTATAACCATGGATATTGCAACTCCTTAATATGACCTCCATGGGCAACGTCGAGTGGGGAGAGTCAGGACTCTAGGACAGAACTAGTCATTGCCGGTAAAATAATCTGCTTCCTGTCTAATAAATCCTGGGTATCATTAGTGGTGTGACAGTTTACCCCCTCTTGTTTTCCATATGCATCTTAGGTCCATTCAAATATTTTTATCTTTCATGTACTGAATGTATGAAGCGCGATTAGTCTCTCCCCTTGTTCCAAGAACACGAATCACATTTTTTACGATGAGATCCAACTACTGCAAGAACTTGGATATTGGAAAAATGGCATTCTTTAGCAAACATATATTTCAACATAGGTATAAAGAATTATTCTATCCACGTTTTTTTTTAAATACAACAAAAGAGGGTAGAAATTCATCACTCAGAGTACACCACGATGATACATTAAAGAATAAAGAAAAAACAAAAACGATATTTCAAACTATTTTACTTTTTGCAATCTCAAAATTGTCATTTTTCTCGACACATTGTCTCTCCTTATGCTCAATATAATGGTACTATCAGGGTATTGACGTATTTAAAACACTACTATACTAAATTGATATTGGATATGGTTCTTTTAGTTCCATTATGTCATTAAAAAGTTACCCGTCAATAACCCCCCTATCTAAACGAAATCATTATTCGTTAGAACGTCATTAAAAATCTATGTTAATCATCTCCCACCGTTCAAAAAAAAAAAAAAATTTTTTGCCCACTATTATAGTAGAATGTGATTTGCTCTTAACGACATTATGGATATATGTTTTTCTTCGAATAATTATCAAAAAACTTATATTCATTTTGATACTCAAACCGGTATACAAGTATTTTTTATTTTATTCACCTTTTTTTAATATTTACAAAGCAATTACGTAAATAAATTTACATAAATAAACATAATAGCTTAAAGTTATTGCTTCATATAAGAACTTTCAAAAATTTATATCAAAGAGGCCAGATGAAAAATATAACCATAAAATAGCATATTTTATACAAACAGTGTATTCTAGTGGGGGAAGTTAAGTGTCGTTGATTTAAAATTTAAAAAAAATGAAGTGCCTCTATAATAATTTTTAAAAAAAACATCATTAATAAAACACAAAAATAATTTTTACAATATAAAAATAATTAAAACCAAAATAAATTCTAGAAAACTAGAATCCAAGTTAGAAATCCTACAACTTCTGAGAATTGACTTTAGGAACTTACTATGCTGGAGTGATACCGTTGTATATAATTTCACTTCTTTTGCCGCCGGGATCCAGGACGTGCCATCAACATTGGGGATTTTCAACGAAAGGGTGGTGTATGTAGCAGAGGATACCATAAAAATTGCTCTAAGTTAATAAGAGTATATTGGCTCATAGGATGTAAGCTTTCAAGCAAGTAATGCATTAGGACTTAATACAGTAAAAGGCTCTATACTCCTATGGAGACTGCTTCTTCCTTTGAGATAATCTGAAGAGTGTAGGAGCTTTGAATATATTCAAAGGTCCATTTTCCAGATCCTTGATGTTGATGGCGACGAATATTTGCGGAACTTTGACAGCCCTACAATCCACAAAAGCATGCAGTATATTGCTAAAAAATTTCACATAATCTTTGCATAGTTTATAAAATTTGATACAATTGGCAGAGATCTGAAATTAAGTGGTGAATAACCAACAATCCGAAATATACCTCAGGGAAGATGAAATTTGAAATTATTTTTCTCTAATTTTCCGAAGTTCTAAAAAATTTAAATAGTAATCACAAAAAGATTGAGCTTTGTCTGTTGTTTTAAGAAAAGTCATTTTAAGATGCTAGGGTCAAGAAACAATAAAATATTTTGTAGCTCTTTTTAAAGGAAAGTAAAAAAGACCATTGCAAAAGGGTGTTTGCGCCTTTAAGTCAAGAAAGGTTAAAATGATAGGAGATGGGACGGACTTCAATCACTGAAGGCCTATTATCCTATTGAATGACTCTTACATAATTTTATCGGGAGTTTTGGCTATGCAAATGGATCCCATATTAAATAAAAATATTGGAATGCCTCCGAAAGACTTCTTGAAGAATGAAAAATTCCCAATGTTTCAAGTAACATCCAAGCAGCAATCAAATTAATAAGACTAGAACAAAATCTGTAGCTATTATCGTAGTTGACTTTAGAAAGCCATTCGATTCGATAAATCATTGTCATATTTTTAAAGCTATTAAGATACTTCTCCCTAAAAAAAAATTTAATCCTGTGAGGAAACTTATACATAATGGTTCGTCTACTATTTCTTTAAATGGAGTAGAAAGTGAACCAATTTATCTAAAAAAATATACAGACAAGGCTGCCGGACTGCGGCTATTTTATTCATTGCATCCATTGAGGAATTAATTATATATATTTTTTAAAAGTATAGCGGGGTTGGTGTTTATTTTAATGACAAACTGCATCTGATCGATGGTTATTCGGATGATGTCACTTTAACAGTAGAAGCTAATTTAGAGTCACAACTTCTTAAAAGAATCAATATCCTTCTGGAATTCTTTGAAAACCATGAGAAAATATCTGATTTAAGACTCCACAGACAAAATACCTCTATTCTTCCTCTGGGTGCTTGGAAGTCAAGTAAGAATCAAAAAGTAAGAAGTTGTCAAGTCAAAAATAAAATTGAGATCTTCGGCATGATTTGCGACTGTGACGACGCTCATATTTTGAATTGCATTCTATAAATTGTGCTCTCTAGGTGAAGAAATTTGTATACTCAGAGAAGAATTGATCTATGTAACACACAAGTAGTTCCCTAGTTATATACAAAGCCACTGATTCGCCACAATCTGCTGTCAGAGTGATGAAGGAGGAACACGAGTGGATTAAAAAGCTACTTCACCAATGCTATTTGGTCCCCATAAAAAGGTATAAATCACTCATTTGGAGGTGGAATTGCAATATCAAGATTTTTATCAATATATCCAGGAAAACGGACGTTGAATGGAGGAGACAGGTTTTATCCAGCGAGTTCTACCATAGAGTCATGATTAGAACTAAACTCACCAACAACAAAATTGCTGCTCACTCTGTGAGCTGTTACTTTATTCAATAGGGATTATATTCTGGATATAGTCCAAGGCAAGGTTAAGAAGCCTGTCTTCTTTTGGAATCTTAGGACTCCAAAGAAATTAGAGGAATAATCCCTGGAGCTAGTATCTTGAAAACACAACTAATATATGTATAAGGATTTAGTTGTTCAAAGTTTATTTATTTTTTGATTCAAATTATACTATTAATACAAAAAGTTTTATTTAAAATTAAAATTTTATGACCGAGAAAATAAAAAAAGAGTTTTTATATACATAAAAGAGTCTTAGAGAGATAAGATGAATAAATGATATTATATCTGCATCTCTTCATTTACGACTGAAAACTTGCCAATGCTCTTATTTTCAAAAATTCATTCAACTCATTCAAATATATAATTATATCTATATATAATTGTACATGAATATCAAATACGTTTCTTTTTATCTTTTTCAAATGTTTTTTTATGTAACAAGTCAAAGCTATAAATTATTACGAGTTATTTTTTTTTTTTTTGAATGAGTGAAAAATTATTTTCTATGTCATACAAATAAGTGCATTTCAAAAAGTGTAAAAAAATTGTGCAAGGAAAAAAATGCATCATTTAACTACTATATTATAGATGAACAAGACATTTCTAAGTTCATGTTGTATGATTACATATGTATAAATTTTTAGTTTTAACGAGAAAAATAAGTTATTTTGAGGCTAATGACTTATATGTGTATCACTGTCCTTTTAAAGCAAACTCTAATATAAGTAGTTATTATATTCATAAAAGTTTGAATGGGGATGAATATTTGGAAGAATGTTTTATGTAATTAGTTTTTGTTTAAATTTACATACTTTTAGTATATACAAGCAAAGCGTGGACTGAATGACGGAATTTAGAAAATGTCAATAATTTTATTTTTTGATAAATAATTTTGAATTTTTTTGTAACAAAACATTGAGACACGATCTTTGTAAACATGTTCACTCAATATGGCCACCTCAGCAGCAATCACAGCCTCCACACGGAGGTGGAAATCCTTGCAGGAGTTGATGAGGAACTTCTCGAACTAGTTGTTCCACTCCTTCACAATGGCGGCCTTCAGGGAGTACACGTTCAGGTGAGATGTACGGTTAGTCTCCCTTTCCTAAGTGCCCTACACAGCAAAGTCCCACGGATTCAAATCTGCGAAGATGATGACCACATGTCGTTGGACCAAAAATCAGCCATGTTGTCGGTGCTGAACTTCTAGAATTTGGCCGATGTGTGTGTGGGTGCACCCTTGTGAGGCCACACATAGTTGTCCTCTGGATAGGTGGCATTGATGCATGACAGTATGGTGAACCTTAGCACCTAGTAGTATGCCTCCTGGCCGATTTTCTCCCCAGCCTTAAAAAAGAAGGGAGGCATCTTCTTGCCGTCGGGCTCCCGACCCCCAGAACAATTGTTTGGGCCAGATGTTTTGTACAGAATACCCCTTGACCTCCTCTGGTGATCCCCCAAGCCAACGGTCGTTCTGATAGTTGGGACCTGGTCCACAGTGAAAATCTTCTCGTCAGAGAATTTTTTTACTGTGGATCCATTTGCCTTCATCCACGCACGAACATTCTAGCACCTCTATAATCTCCTTTCCATCAACAACAGGTGGTGTGGGATCCTTGTGTAAGAGAACAGCCCAAAGTCCTTCTTCACAGCCCTCCTGATTGGCCCCTCGTCCACGTCAATCTCGTTAGAGAGGTGATTCATGGAATTTTGTGGGGTCTTCCTTGATCTTCTTCTTCAAGCCCCCCAGAAACTCAGAATCCCTTTTCAAGTTGTGTCTCCCACTTCCTTCTTTTCTTGAGAGGTATTTTCCATCCTTATCTTGGTCATCTTGAAAATGAGGCTCCTGGAGCACTTGCCAATGTCAATAATCTCTACCACTTCAATAAGGCATACAGAAGGTCTGAGATCCTCTGCCTTTTTGCTTCTTGCTCACTCATTATGAAATATTTGAGAAATGTTTACTATTGCTTACTTATGCAAAAAGGACTAGAGATTCGGAATATGCAGTAAAAACTACCAAAACCTCTCTATTTATAATTATATATTTAGTATCTATTAACAGTCCACGTTTTGCTTCAGAACCTTGTAAACATTCACAGTGTTGTCGTTATGTAAAAATACAAGAAAATGAAAATTAACATGACAATCATGACAAGTTGATAAGCTGTTTGGAAAAAAACAGCTTATCTGTCATTATTTTTATTAGATCGGATGTTAGCAGATGTGAAAAGAAAGAAATAAACACAAATTCCAGTTCTTATATAGCAAAGAAATATATACTGAAATTACTCCGATGTCGATCTTTAATTTTTTTGGGTTCGAAATTGGCTATTTTTAAACTTTTATTCAATCCCAAAGATGGGCCAATGCATGTAAAATACAACACTTGGTATCTAAATAAAAACTTTTATTTCTCTATAATTAATTAAAATAGTTAAATAATTTTGTTACAGGAAATAATTATAGCTTTGGAAATCGTAATTACTCAATATGACCTCCATGGAGTTCAACTTGACATGGAACTTACCACGGATGGTTTGGATTTAGTCCAGTCCCAAGTTAGCTCCACAGTAGATTTGAGCTGTTCCTTTGTAGTATGTCTGCAACCAGATAATATGTCCTTCAAAAATGGCAGGTCAAGGTGGGAGAGGTCAAGGCTGTAGGGAAGCTTTCTGATATAATACTGTGTTTACTTCCATAATGAGCCCTTGGGACAGGTTACCTACCATCATTGTTTTTCCATAGGTATCCTGGGACAATATAAATATTTTTTTTTTCATGTACGTGATGAATATGGCCAAGATGAGCCTCTCCCTTTGATTCATGAACAACAGATAACATTTTTGGCCATCGGATCCAACTGCAGCAAGAACATGGCGGTTTGAAAATTGGGGTCTTTCACAACATGAGCTACATTATCATCAGCACTACATTTCAATTCATCAAGGAAGAATCTAGTGTCATTGGCCACCATTTCTCTCAAGCTAGGTGATGCTCCATCTAAAAAAAAAATATCGTGGGCCCTCTAATCCAAAATAGCTTCACAACGAGACAAAAGAATCGAAGAACACGCCAACAGAGATCCAAAACTTGGCATAGACAAACAGGCAGACTATTTTCAACCTAAAGAATACCAGTATTGGCATCCAGACATGCTAAAAAAAATAGTGCACCGGCACACAAAGTAAATGTTTAACTGTCCTTTTCGCTGACAAACATTCAATTATGGCTGAAAATAATGGGGGCACAATACTCTGCAGACGCCATACTTCTCTATGGAGATTACATTGAATATTAAAAAGGGGAAGCCATGTGTCAACAACATTAAAAAATTTAGTTAATATAGCTTCCAAAATTAATTCTGCTAAATTCCACATTCAAAATTTTCAACTACAAACCCATTTTAGTTTTGCAAAATGAGTATCACTTGGTTGGAATTATTTTTAGTAAAGCTTCACACCTTCATCTACTCATGTGTTAATTTAAATGTTTAACTTTCAAGTAAAAATTAAATAAGATTGGATAAAAAAAGTGACATTGCTGAATGATGTATGCCTAATTTTAGTAAGCTATTTATCTAGATTGTTTGCTATTAATCTTTGAAATTATTTATTGAAAATCAAAGGTAAAAATAAATGCATTGTTCAATGTTACATAGTAATTAATAATGGCTGTAAAAATAAATATATATTTTGTTATTTGACATTAAAGTTGGTCGAACAACATAATTTTTCATCAAAGTACATGCAAAACAAGATTTTACTGGCTAATCCATTATGGTCTAGTTAAAACAATACGAAATTACTAAATTATTATAAATATAGAAGTCCTTTATATCTGTCTTTACAATCATACTCAAAACATATATAAGTTTAAACTTGGGCATAATTTTTCATAGATATAAAAAGGGAAATTTTTTTTCATCAGACTACACGATCAATGTGAGTAAAAGAGACGTTGAAAGACATGGTGATACAGATTAGCTAATAATTCCGAGTTACGCGCTTGTCTTTGATATAAACAGACACCGCAAATCATTAAGCACATATCGGAGGCTTTAAATTAATCAAAACAAGGCACACAATATTGTTTACTAATTTAAAAAATATTATAAAAAGTATATTTTTTAACTCCCAAAATCCCATTTGGTACGCTATATGAGCTTAAAAATGGCAAATTTATTTTAAAAAGTCGTTTTTTTAAAATATTACAATGACATGTATCACGTTAAAAATAACCTGTGATGTTTTTAACTTTGCCAAAGCTAGTCTTTTGATTGTCTTTAGCGGAACGTCTATTTTTAGGGGAAAAAATATTAATCCAAAAATTTTCATTTTCACACAGTCCTAGCTAATACCCAAGCTCTTTTACAACCATGATTTGACGTATGCATTCTAATGAAAAATCTATAAATAGCACTCACTCTAAGAATGCACAGACCAATTTAGTCTGTCTTTTTCCTTATATTATCTTCCTTGATCCCTTTAAATATATATCAGTATATTTAAGTATATAATATTTCATTAAGAACAATAATATTGCAAAAAAATAAACCTCTATTAAATAAATAAATGTTGTTTGACTTCTTTATATTATATATAGGAAATCAAAATTGACTGAGAAGCAACCAGTAATATTTGCTGGCACATAACAACTTGTTGTTATTTCATAGATGTAATTTATCATGAAAATATAAATGATTATTGCACACAGCGATAATGGTAATGAACATTCTTTGAAGGTGTAAATAATTTTGTACCAGACACCTACATTAGAAATTGCATGCTCTACGTACTAGACGTAGACGAGAGACTTATATATTTATAAAACTAAATCAATTATCCATGTAGTACTTCTACTTGATACTCAATGTAAATTTATTATTATAATATTTTGTTTTTCATAAACAATATTTAAAGCAAAATACAAGTAATACGACTAGGGAATAGTGATGTGTCGAACATGTGATTTGTCAACAATAAGGTAACTTATATTGATATTTCCCATAATTGATTAGTGAATATGTTTCTCATTTTCACTTCTTCCACCTTTATTATTCAAATGAAAAAGAATATCTTTTCCAGAGAGCATTTTTCCGAATTCAAGTGGTATGAAAAGTCGGTATTTAAAAAAAAAAACCACGAAAATTTGCATGGTCACCCTGATTATCTGAAGAATATTTGAGAGGAAAGCAGCTAAGCTGACTTGACGTTTCGTTAAATGAGCTGTGAGCTGCTATGAAATAAAGGAAATAAAAAGAAACCTTACTTGGGATCTATCAAGATATAGGTAGGAATTACAGCAATGTCGATCCGCAATTCTACTCCAAGTTCAACAAGGACTTGTACTTATGACTCCACAACAAATCACTATAGTTACTCTTCTTCTTTAACGTACAAGTGATTACTTTATACTTATTGTTCTTTCTTAAAGAATAATGATGACGGCTTCGATAAATAAAAAAATATTTTCAAGTAGCAATTACAAAAAGAGCGCGATTTTCAAATTTCAAAATTTTCAAACCTCTTTTTGTACTTTTTAAATGATTATATGATATTTGCTGTGCGTCATCATAAGAACAATATTCAAGAAAAGGAAATAATCCAAATTTATTTTGTACTTTATATATTTATATAACCAAATATTTCATAGACATATTTATATCAATTTTAGACTTTGTATTCAACTTTCTGAGATGATTTAAGATACTAATAATTTTAACAATAGTTTAAAATCTATATTTTATACTTGAGAGCCTCTCATAAGGCTTTTCAAATAAAATCTTTTAATATCTTATTCCTATTTTTTTTTTTTTTTTTTTTTTTTTGTATGACGATCATTTTTCGCTACTTTATTTGAATTTTGCAGCTCCTCCACGGGGTTAATGGAAATAATTTGAAGATAAAAGTTATCGACAATTTGTCGAAGAATAAAAATAAAGTCTATACTTAATTTTGTATAAAAACTTATTTGCTTGCTCTTGTCTTATGGGGTCACATTTATGTCATTAAAATACTCTCATTAATCTATTAGACGCACTGAAAATTACACTTACGAGCCTCAAAAATATCTATCATAATATATTCTGGTCTGGTTACCAAACTCATGAGTGTCAAAAGGGGTGCTGGTTTGATTTTATTTACATCAAATGGACAGAAAACAACAAAAAATGTTATGTACAAGGAGATTTTACAAGAATAAATTTACCTTTTATATAATTATAGTTTATAGTAAATCGTTTTAGTTTAGACTTTTAACATAAATATAAATAAAATCTTTTCTATTAGCTATCTCTATGGTAGCGTGTTTGTGCTAGTATTATTTAATATATAATATAGTTATATGCAAGGAATTCTAGGGACCTGGAATTATCCCAAATAGTTTATATTCCTACATGAGGGGAATATAAAAGAAGCTATTGGTTTAAAAAAAAAAAAGAATCAACGTCAATTTTTACTCAATTTCTTCAAGAAAAGAAATAAGGAACAACAAGCTAAGCTGAATGAATGATTATTCCATGTCTCTATAAATCAGTAGTAGATGATAGTCCCATAGAGGGTGCTGTGAAAATTCTTCTTACTTCTATGACGACTATTTTAAACTACAAGCTAGAGATTGTCAAACCACCTTGAAAAATATATTTCTTTTTAATTTCCTCATGCTCTATTTTTGAACCTATAAAAAGTATTAATACTTTTTATAGGTTCAAAAATAGAACTTGAATTTGGGACCATCTTGTATATAAGTAACCTATTTCTAGTGATTTCATAGTAGTAATATTGTTTATTTTAGTTATGCAATTCAATGGGACAATTCCCCAGTGTGATACATTTTGCTTCAATTCAAGATACTATTACATAATGTAAAACAAGTACCTAATTTTCTTTCAGCACTTAAATAATCTTCATTTTCTACAACATAAACACTCTGATGCTAAGTTTTATGTTGTAGTATCACATATAATGTCTATTCATATATATATATAAATCATTTTTTGATCGTTATATTCTGTGACTACATTAAGTTTTTCCACAACAAATGTATTTATCTCATTCATAAAAATTATTGATAGAGCTTTATTTAAAGAATCCAAAATAACCTTGACATATAATTATTCTACGACTTTTATTTAGTACAGTTCAGCATATATTAAAAAGTAAAGATTTATAAATAAACTTTACACATATGGTTTGTGTTCTGTAGCTCCTTATTTAAGAGCTCGGACTTTGGTTCAGTTCAGTCTGGTTCCATCAAGTTCCACATGACGTTCCTAGAAGGAAATTGTAAATTGACCCTTCGTAACGTCATCAACGCTTTTTCCTCTTTTTTTTTTTTTTTTTGAAAAAAAAAATCAAAAGACAATGGACAAGAAAAATTAAATTTTTGGAAAAGTTCGAAAACTCAAATTTCAAATATGAAATTATTGAAAAAAAAGTTACAAATATAATAAAATTTTCGGTAAAGATTTCTAAATCAATAGCTATTTACAGAAAATTATTTATTTTTGGAAAAAAAAATTCAAAAATTAATAACTATTCACAAAAAAATACAATTATTACATTTTTTTGAAAATAAAAACAAAAATCAATAGCTATTAGCAACAATTTTTTTTTTTTTTGTTCTGCTGCATAATTTGGCCGAAGGAGAAAAAAAATACACTATTTTCCTTTAAAATTTTCATCTTTAAATTTCTAGTAAAAAGCAAAAAAGTCTTAAATTGGGGAGGTGGCTACAACCCCTCCAGTCCCCACCCTTTGAACGTATTATGGGAGAGAAAAGACCTGTTCTAAGACTGGACCGAATAAATAAAGACCGACAGAACACTACATATGACCATGACATATAATTTGTTGTTGTTTTTTATTCCAATTTTGTAATGTTTACATAATATGTAGTACTACAACGTAAAAAGAACATAAGTTTGAATTATATTTTTAAAAAGGAGATGTTTTAAAATATATTTTTACATAAAAAAAAGAGAAACATACATTGCAAATTTACCAATGAAAAGCAAATGATTTAAATTACAAATACATTTTTATAATCAATAAAAGTATAAGTTCGTTCCAAAATTTGATCAAATGAGTGAGCTTAAATATCTGGAAATCAATTCCAATGAAAAGTAAGTTTCATCGCTACGAATCAGCTTTAACGTGATCAATGATATTTTTGACATACATTTTGAATGGTTTAGGTCTTAACTTTCCTTTGATTATTTCTATAATTGTAAACTATATTACCCACCGGTATGTAGAACAAAGGAAAATGTAAATTAACCTGGTATTCCTGAAAAATTGAGTAATGATTAGGCGGAGAGCAGCTTAGCTGTTTAATTAAATTAACTGCAAGCAGCTAAAATATGAAAGAAATAAACGGAAATACCACCAACTATCTAGCATACATGTATCATCCCACGATCGAACCTCAATTATGTCTACGAGGTGTAGAAAAAGTACTGAGACCTGCCTCTAAGTAGTCATTAAAATATTTATAATTGATCAGGATGATGCTGTACAAAGAAAATTTTATTTTATAATATTTTTTACTATAACAATCCACATTAATTATGAATCTGGCCACCATCAGCCTCAATGACAGACTCCAACCACCTCCGAAACCCATTGCACACATTGGCAACGTAGTGCTTTTCCATGATCCTCCACTGCTGGTTAACGGAGGTCTTCAGAGCATCAATATTAGGGTGGTTGACTTGTAGGACTTCTTTCTAATTTGCCATCAAATGGAATAATTTATTGGATTCAAATCTGGGTTCTGAGGCAATTTCTTTCACTTGGCTCTCTTAAGACATTAAAGCAATATTTCTAGATTAGTAACAATGTATTTCTTACTAACTAAAATTAAAACAACATATTTTCAAGGAATTGCAAGTAAACAATAATAATATTAAACACATAATTTTTGAAAAAAAATGAATGTTTAGGGTTGCTTGCCATAGTAATATAACCGTATACTATAATATTCTGATTTCAAAATGCTTCATGTGGCACTCGTAAAATTTATTCAAATTTAAAAATATTGCTATTGTGTGTTTTTATTATATGTAGAACATTTTATCATACCACCAAGGTCATATTTTTTACTTGGGGGGTGGGGGAGGGGTCTGATGCACTCTAATACATATGTAATATGTACATATTAAAGTATTGGTGGAAAACCCTAACATAGAACCAATTCTTTTTTTGATAGTATTTAAATATTTACTTACCTCAAAGAAGAGAGAAAAATAGAGTTATTTGTTTAATCAAGGTTCATAAACTGGGCTTCTATTTGCTTTAAAAGAAAGAAAAACAAAGAACAAAGCATCAAAAACTACTCTTACCCGTATTATTTGCAACTTTTTCCCATTCAACTCAAAAGCTCTGACTCTTTATTCTATATGAACAAATTATGATACTTTTAAAAGTAATACTTATTAATCTATGGGTATACAAAAAATACATCAAGTGTCGGTTTTTGTCATATTATTAACCTAACTAAGCTTACTTTAGATTTCTTGAAGGTTGTGTTCATTAAATATATATTATATAAAAAATTGTGTAAAAAATATAGTTTTCGAATAATTTTTCAACGAATAGGGGTTATTTACTAATATTGAAACAAAGCAACAGAGAGTAGCGCCACCTTGTAGCAGAATAATGCAAATCCTTGTTGAATTATAATATAGTTGAAAAAAAAATAATATTTACGAATGTTTTTCACATAGAGGGGCTGTCAAACTCCTTCTGAGCATGTGGCATCAATAAAACCTGAAGTGACAGACTGTCACACCACCTTGCGTATAATAAATATTTTTTAGTTTGCTTATACTTTATTAAATATATAATTCTGCATCTGCTATCCAAGCAAACAAGTTGAGAGCAATGAAATGTCGGCTTCGCGCTAGCATGTTTGCAGAACATTTTTACAACTATGCGATAGCGTTATTTAGTCATTTAAAAAATTAGAATATTTTTTTACTCAGAGTTTGAACGTTAGGATATTTTTAGTTGCACTTTGTTTTAATTTTATTTTTAGAAATGGCCTATAAAAAACAGAAAACTTTTCATTTTTTCGTGACTTTTTCAAGAAAATATCAAATTTTAGAGATTTAAAAATCCTGATTCAACTTGATTTCATATCCAGTAACAATAACACCAAACGTCATAAATAATCCTCATCGTTGTACAAGTATTGTGTTTTGGAGTTATAAATAACCAAGTTTTATGATATTAAAAATCTTTGCTAGAGCATTTGAGGGTTTTTTTTTTACTTTTTTAGACATTAAATATCTAATTAATCTTTAAAATATTATTTGGAAAATTTCCCATTTCACCTTTTAACAATATGAAGAACTATATCTCCAACATGGGCTTACCTTCGGCTTATTAAGCAATCAGTGCAATCAGTGAAAAGCTTTATTTCTGTAATATTTGAAATTTAGTTAAACCTTGACTTTTTTTTTTTACAATGATGAAGATGAGAAAATAAGTGAGGACTGCCAACACATCACAACTAATAAATGCCACAAGGCGATTTCAAAGGGTGTTTTGAGAAACCGTTTGACCTTCTTATTTCTTAGCAAATTTTTTGGGATATTTTTGAAAATAGTTTCGATGTTTATTTTAAGAAAGTATCGAAACATTAGGAGAAAGTCATAGATTAAAAAATTTCGAACTTAAGTTATAAAGTAATGTTTATAATTTTGCCCGTACTTCAATGTGTAGTTTCTATCTTTTTTTTTTTTTTTTTTTTTTTTTTTTTTTTTTTTGTGGACATACGAAAAATTATGTTTCAATTGTTTAAATCTCTTAAATAAGGAAGAAATATTTATAGAAGATACCAAAAACATTCTTGGTAAGTTAAATAATAAGTACAAGTTAATTGGATATGATCCTTCTACAGACTCACACCAAATCCACAGATTAACTTTGAACCCTTCCGATGCAACATAACCTCCTTAACCCCTATATTGGCTGAGACTGATTTTTTTTTAAACCTCCGTCTATTGAAATAATAATTTTTTAAGATAAAATGATCCATATGTCTCAAAATTTGAACACATATTCTTTGACTATTCTTATAGTAGTAAAAAACATCAAAACATAGAACATTAAATGCTGTCCAAGTTAGATAAAACTTGATAAAAAATATTTCTTTTTAAAATGAAAGTTTTTGAAATAAGTGATTTATCAGTACCAAATTTTGTAAACACTACTTAAATATAAAATGTAATTTTATAAAAATTATGTCAAAAAAAAGAAATATCCAACGTTTTGAGACGTAACATATATATTTTTTTTAAATTCCATGAATAAAGCTACAAATATCAATTCTGAAAGTACTTCATATCTAAAGACGAATGAAAAATGAAATTATCTGTATCATCATGAGCATCGTTAACCAAAAATAATAAATTTTCATGGGGAAATGGAATATTTAAACTAGTTTGAATACTGGGGTGTTTAAATACACCATCGGTAATAATGAATAAAATAATGATATCTTAAACTTACTATCCAATTTAGTAAAAGATGTCCGGATCCGATTTCTTCTTTAAGCGACAAAACTATTTGTAAATGATTGAAACCAATTTAGCTTTCATTAAAGCTAAAAACCAAATGGTAAAGCACTCTGTTCAGCTTGAGTATATTCATGCTGACTACGATTGCTGTTAAGTAGACAACTACTTTGGACTTTGCTTTCTTTATTAGTACTTTCTGAAAGGTTGCTCTAAATAAATTTCAATTTCTGTTTTCAAAACTCAAACGTTGTGCACAAAAAAAAAAGAAAATATGAGGATTGGACAAATTGTTAAGTCCTGCCCAAAATATACTTAAACCAAATAAGATATGAAGCCTATTTTTCATTAAATAAAAGGTCTTAAAATACTAGGATATAATTATAAGTTTTAAAAAGGAACAACGTTGCTCAATGGACAACGTGCTCTGGAGAAATTATTTCATTGAAGTCAGTATGCGTAGGTTCGCTCTTTGGTCATTCATACATATATAATAAGGTATATGACTTCAAAAAACAATTTGTTGGGCAGATGGAGTAAATGTAATATGATGTTCTCTTACACATAATCAGTGCAACTCCATCTGACCAATTAAAGGAAAAAAATAGTCATAACTTGGAGTGGGCAAAATATAGGTAAAAATAACAGTTTTGAGATTAGAGAAGGAAAAACGGTTGTTGTTATTGTTCTTTTTATTATTTGCTCATTCTTTAACAGATTCTCGTAATGTTAACATACAGCTCTAAATTATGAATCCTCGTCTACTTTTTGAGCTATTTGGCAAAAATACATGCTAAAATATTCACATATATGTCAAAATGTAATGTTACAGTATTTTCCCTACACAGGTGCTATTTTAAAAGAAGGAAAATTCTCCTTTTGTAGCAGGTATATATTTTTTCTCAAAAATGATAAAACAGACAGTTAATGTTAACATAGGGTCTTAATTATTTTGTACCATAAGCCACACTCTTGCCTTCTCCTCAGACTCAACACAATGTCCATTACTATTTACAACTATATCTGGGATTTGTAAGTTGTATGCTTGACTGTTATGAATCGGTTTAATACATTATTTATTCATGAGTTCATCAGGATAACTATAAAATAATTGGATTGTTTATTGACCAACATGTAACAATTATTTCAATAATCTTATATAAATCAAAAACTGTAATTTACTCTTTTGTTAATACCAGTAGAATAGTCCTTTTTAACTAGTATATTTCTTCTATCGTTTATTGCAATTTATAGATTCAGAATAAATTATGTAAATTCTAATTATTTACTTGCGTGTAAAACTCTTTGTATTCGGCAAACTCAACCACGTTTTAAATTCTTACAACTTTAACCATTAAACTATAATTTTTGAGGAGACAAAATCTAAGCATAAAGTAGGTCTGAGGGTGTTTGTGCTCATGAAAGATAAAACATTGAAGATTTGTCTTGAAATTTTATGAATATTCCTCTTTGAACTCAGAGTAGAGTTGAGGATCGACATCAGAGTAATTCATGTTTACCGGGCCGTCAGAAAGTCTTAAAACATAATGAACGCTGAACAATTAATTACACAGTAGCGAATTTAAATTAAATTCTAAATATATATATTTTTTAATTTGAACTTGTGTATTACTCATTAAAGTATATGTCTTCACGTCCAAGAAGAACAAAATTCGGTTTCCGTGATACTTCAGGTCATTGTAGAGCATTTGCACGGATCAAATCATAATTTTTGTTGTTGTTGAGTAATCAAAGGTCGTTTAATATGTTGGACAAACTTACCACCAGCTTTTTTACGTCATTGGACACCGTGGAACGGCTCATCAACTGCTTCTTCACCAATTCTGACATCGTCATCTTCGGTTTTCAAAAATATTTTTTTTCCCGCTTCATGCTTTAATTTTATCGCCCTTCCGTTTCTATGACGAGCACATATTTCTTTACCATTATTGACCTTAAACCTGAGCCTCCATCTAGTTGTTGTACCGATATTAAAGTTCTTTAAAATATCACAATTGCTAAATCCAGAGCGGACTAAATGAGCCATGTCTTGCCTTTTTTGATCCATTTTGATCAATATTTATCCTCGAGACTTAATAAATAAGATTTAACAAAACCTCTCAAAACGCCATTAAATTCATGTTCCGGAATGGGATTAGTGTTTATTTTCTGTATGGAATAGCTGATTGTAGCTAATATCATTACAGCTAAGTTTCTCTCTCCCCAAATGTTATTCAAATCGTCAGAGCTGTCACGTCATTTTTGGTTTCACTCTTTTTTAACATATCATATATTTAAAAATCTAAAAAAGGATGTATACAAATTTCAACACTCTAGAATCTACCTATCTAATGTTTGAATCTTGAAAAAATAAGTCTGACGAAGAAACGAAATCACATTTTTTTATTCGTATATAGAGAAGAAGAAAAAAATACCTTAATTCGTTGATACACTGTTTGCCTCAAATTTTCTGTTTTAAAAGACTCTCAAATAATGCATTATGAATCATAATATACATAATCTACAAAGAAAAAAAAACTGATTAAATCATCATCATATTTTCAAATATCATCAAACTAATCATATCGAATTTTTAGGCCCGACTTATTATTATTTATTTATTTTTGCACAAAATGTCAGTTCAAATTAATGTAGTTTATATTTAAATATTTATGTACATATAAAAAGCAATGAAATACGTCTACATACATTACATAAATATTCAAGAGAATAAATCAACATGAACCATTGGCCAATGAGTGATTGAAGATTCAAACATTATATATGTTACTACGTTAAAAGATTATTGATTGTCGTATTAGTTTATTCAAGCGATTTAAGAGGGGTTTAAAAACGGATAAATAATACATATATGTACGTTTGTGAAATACACATCTGGCGCTATAACACAAAAGCAAGCTAGAATGACTTTTCTCAGAAATGATTGCGGATTACATTTATATTCTTAAATGAATTATCGTGAATTTCTATTGAAAAATTATTCATATTAATCCTTTCAAGCCGCCAGAAATTGCACTTGTAGTCGTCAATATCAATCTTTCCCGTTAAAAGGATGAAAAATTGACGTATTTTATTTGAAAGGGTCCACATTGAGGCCAATATAAGTCTCTTAAATGAAGTGTAAAGGTTGTTAACCCATATCTTCAACCATTCCACAAATTAATTAGATAATTTACTCAAATATATCTATAAAATCTAATCTAAACGTTTGCAAGCCGAGAAAAAAATGTAAAACGCTGCTGTGACTGTATTTATTAGCCTATTTTGTTAAAATTTTCACAAAAATCAACATTATAACATAAATACTCCTGGGATCTTTACAATTTGGAGATGACGTCACACATACATTTTTGATCTATCATCGTTGGACTTGATGTAAGACTTACTTGATTCGTTTTTTTTCTTTCGTCTCATCTGTCTTTCTTGGATTTAATTATTTTCCCTCTACGCTTGCGGATTTTTATTTTTCCTTTTTTCATTCTATACAAAAAAATATATTATACTCATTAGCGTGTGTATTTCTGCTATTAGTCTCATCTAGGCAAATAAGGTATAATATATATATTCATACATAATAAAACCCTTGAAATGGAAGAAAATGCTAATGTCCGTCCTCTAGAGTCCAATAAATTGCCTGATAAAAAGGGCAAGATCATGTCTTATACGAGAGTCCTTCCTAATATAGAGGACAATATCAAAAACGCATAAAAAAATTGACCTTGGTGCAAGTTTCCGGTAGGAAACTTTTGGTTATAGTCTTAACAGAGTCAGAAAGCCAACGTGCTTTCAACAATGCAAATATGAAGCAGTTACCCGTCTACAGAGCAGCTATAAATTATTGTTTCACAGAACACGAAATCGCTGGTGCACAAGTGATATGGCTTTGAATACTCTTGCTTTTATACCAAGGTCCCTATGAACATTCGTCCAAGGCTGAAGAGACTAAAGAAATGTTACAAAAGCAATGTAACTGGACCTAAGGGTGAAATTGTGACCATTGATATGAAAATTACAAACATTGACAAATTAAATTAGATAAGAAGAAAGACTTAAGGATTACTGCAGTGAATACTGTTAAAAGAGTCGACAAAAGCAGACTGAAAAAAATAGTTAGTGAATTTGTTACCATTGTTTACTCCCACCCAGAACAAAAACCTGGAGACTCAGAAGCGGAGGAATGCTTCAAGAATTACAAAATTAAATGGAGGACCTCAAATTATATTTTTGAGGTGGTAGGGGATCCCTTGAATATCCCCCAAATAATGCCTGTGGATGAGAATCTGGTTAATCTCCGATTTCCTGGATTAAAACCATAGTGCCAAAGATGTTTTAGATTTGGACATCCTCGGCTGAATTGCACCGAAAAAAGACTGCAAATAAACAAATATACACAAGTTCTAAATTAAAAAATCAGAATTATTAATGAAAATAAATCGAATAAAACTTTTGAACTCATTTCTCCGATTGATCAGGTACGTTCAAGTGTAGAAAAGTCGACAGGAGTATTTTGGATTACACAAACAGACGCACCGACAATAAAAAAGACTTTAGAACTCCAAGCACGGGAGGAGGGCATGTGTAAGAATAAATACGAAGTGTCACTAATAAAACAGATGGACAGAAATCGTCCACCTCTGAAGTGGAACAAGGGCCAGGGGAATCTACTGTAAGAAGAAAAAGACGGCGAACAGCACAATCTTACCCTTAGACGAAGAGGAGGAAGGGTCGGTCCAAAAAAGATATTGATCGTCAAGTACAGTGAAAAAATAGATATGATAACGTTTTTAACCCTCAATTGTAATTCACTGATAAAATTGGAGAGAAAGTACGTTTTATTGATACTTTTACGCCATATTGATTACCTGGACATTGTAACACAGTCACATACTAAGTGTTGTTTAGAAAACCATTTTTGTGTTCCGGACTTTTATCTAACTTTCAGTGCCATCGACAAGCAACTTTCAAATCCGAAACGTGGAGTCACACTGCTGATCAACAAGAATTTCAAACCAACAATTCAATTTCGAGAATCGAATGGGAACTTTATAAAGGTATCATGCAATCTTCCAGGAATTACTTTTGATTTTCTGGGAATTTATGGCCCAAATTCGGACAACCCTGATTTTTATAGTAAAATTTTTTACCGATTTTGTCACACAGGTCAACAATTATGAGTGGGGATTTTAATATAAAATTGGAAACTAACAGGCACTCTACAAACCGTAACAGAAGCACGAATGACCGCACAAAGAAAAAACTCTGCTTCATCATTATATCATATTATCCCTATGACGCAGCTGAAACCGTCAAAGATTATAGTCATACTTTCTTTTCTTCTGAAAAATCCTCCAAACCCGCGTCCTCAAGAATTGACCTATTTATATTCAGTGGTATTCAAAATCAATAAGTCATATCATGTAAAGTAGTCGATACCAAAATATCCCAACGTAGGGGACTCTACATTAATATTAATCTGATACATTTCCCAAATCATTGAGGTAAAAAAGCTTGGAAACTCAATTCATCGTTATTAGCGACCAATACTTCCTTTTAGAATCAAGATCAGTATTTTTTCGACCTGGTACCTGAGAAGATGTCTAACACAACCTACACTTACTCCTTTCATTGATTATTTAAGCCGTCGTAAAATCCCAAGAACTCCACAGCAAAGCATCAAAGCCATTAAAAATAAGTATCTGACCGCTCCTGAGAAATGGTTTAAGTATAGAGTACTTTCGGGTATTCTTGAAACAGTAGGGAAATACAACAAAGACAGGTGAGCAGATTGTTTTTTCTGCGGTCTAATATGAGAAACAGCCGACCACATACTCTGGGAATGCAGCAGATTAACAGAAATCTACAGTGGCGTACAATTCATCATTAAAGAGGGATTTTCAAATATTTTTTGAAAAATCTGACAAGTTAGGAGTTATAACTAGGTGGGAAATATAACATATTCTCATAATCATGATAGTTGAGTGTTCTTCTGCTAGTGTGACAGTGCTCCGTGTTGCTGCCAGATCTAAGCTCGGTATTTAATGATGTTGCAGATCCAAGGGAAAATTTTGGTGTTCAGAACACTGATGTAGCCCTTCAGACACTACTTGAAGATGAACGAAACAATTCCAAGAATCATAACTTTCTGATGGTCACTTGACTTTCATGATCCTAGGGACGTTAAAAACACTTTTTTGCCAACCCTTTATTGTTTCTCAAGTTATGCTTTTGGGTTTCACATAATTTTTTTCCTCTCAGAAGAATTGGACACAAATTTTCATTGAAGGCTTCAGTTTTAGCTACATCAAAGCTTTGGTGACCCTTTTATGCCGAAGATGACGATCGCCAGTTTAATGGAACACTACGTTGGTACTGTTACAAATTGTATTCATCAATTCTTCATATTTTTTTTTTATTTTCCTCAACAAAGCAGAATATCTGACGATTTTGGCCGCTTATGGGTCACAAGACTTCTGAGAAATCTTTTTCAATGGGTCTTCACCATCATCTGCGACACTTTTTCTGAATTTTTGGACGAAACGAGTTGTGCATTGGACGGCTTTAGTCAAAAATGCGTTGTCTCTTTTTGTAAAGAAACATAGAGTCACATTCTTGCCAGATCTACTCTCCATTAGTGTGTGTTTGTATTAAAAACTGGCTTGTAGGTGGATGGAATGAGGCCAGAGAAAATTGCAAATGTTTAAAAGAACTACCATTCCTATGAAGAAAAAAACTTAATTTTGATTTTTTTCTTTCTCTTGATTTTTGTCACAAGATTGGTTTCATGTTGACGCTCACAAATATATTTTTTGTCATTTACTACGTTTTTCTTTCTGCTGATTACATACTAAATAATACAATGATTATTCATGTAAATTATAAATTAAAAGTGTGAATCATCTCCGATAATGTATAGAAATTGACTAAGACAATAATTACTTGCTTTTGTTGTTTTCAAACTGGATTTAGTTAGGTTCCATTTTTTTGCTAATTAATTCTTTATTTATTGTATTTGAAATAGTTTCAAATTAAAGCTTGAAGAATAAAACTTTTATTAATCATTAATTGTCAATATGTTTAGTTATTCATAAAATCTGTTTGTTGACCCTGAACTATGTATGTATGTAATATGTCATAAGCCTGTGCACTATGCAAACACATTTAGAAGTTATATAGAAAAATACATTTCGTATGAATTGGCATTCATAGTATTAATTATACTTTATTTTAAGCCCTGGTGATTGAGGCTGAAAAAATTGTAGTCTATGGTGTAGGAGAATATATATTGACAATATTTATTTGTTAATATAACTCTCTTTCTTCCTCTAATTTGGCGTGTCCAAAAAACCTACATTTATATAAAGATTATTTTACGATTCACTCATTTGAATTTAAAGACCTATTTTTTATTGATAGACACATCAAAGTCAAGATCACAGTATTTTGCTAATTAGCCAGGATTTATGTGTGTCATACATTTTTGTCAAAAGTGTCAAGAATATACAATCTGACAATTTTAGAATTTAGAAATTTAAAAACAAGGGTGAACATAATCCCCAGTAGGAAAAACTATCTCTACAGACCAAGCATCTTGAAATAAAAATATTTAGTTTATAAGCTCTAAATATTTAATCGTAAATCCCTAATGAAGTCGAATTTACAAAATTTTGGTTCCATTGTCCTATAAGAAGATATGTTAATTTTCAGTGTCTTCTCGTGAAGGAAGGAGGTAGTACCCCAAGATTTCTAAGAAGATGGAGGGGCGTCTATGCTCATTTCGATGCGGTGAAGTTGTCATTTCCCCTTAGCAGAGAACACCCTCAAAACTTACTATTTTTAACCCACGCTTAACAGTGGGATGGTGTTCTTGGGGTTAGAACACTTATTTTTCTTCCTTCCAACACCTTTTTTTTTGTGTGCACATAATGACTTACTGTTCAAATAAACCCACAGTTTAAATTATATACCTTATTTCCTTTGTTTGTGGGCAAACTAAAAAAAAATATCAAGGAATTTAATATTTATTTTTTTCACTGTAGATGGAGTTGATTACTTTTTGTACATCGATGTTTTTATCTCGTGAAAGAATTTTCCCTTTGAGGATCTTGTCCAAAAGGGTTTTTTCTTGTTTTTTTTTTGGTTCTAGAACTGTCTCATGTGAGCTACAAAAATATTTTATATATACTAAATAGATATTTATAATACATATAATTTATTACAATACTTAGTGATATTGTAATTTATTACTGTATTGAATGTTACAGAAATGACCATTGTTTTCATTGGGAATAAATACATATATGTTCATTAATGTATAATCATTTAAAAGAAAAAAATTACCAAGTGAAAAAACTGCGTTTCGTGACTTTAAATTTTCTATTTTGTACAATAATATTTGTACATTTTAATAAATTTATATAAAGTTTAATGATGGGAAATTTAGATTAAATTTTAATTTAAATTTTATTGATGCCCATCTCATTTTATTTCGATTATTAATAACAATACTTGCTAAGTTTTACCAAAAATATTAAAATTGCCGACGTGTCATTGTCTATTTATTCAGATATCATCTTAATATTAGAGTAAAATAATATGCAGGGATTGTTTTGAAACTGTCATATTATGTCTACTCTAAAATACTTCGTTTTAATTCGGACAAGGGGGAAGTTCAATAGACTTAACCTTTTAATTGGTGAATTAGTGATATTATTAATCCGTCTTGATATTAATAATACATCAAAAAAAATATGTTTCAAATATGTAATAATAAAATAATAATGAGGCAATTACATGATTATTTTTTTTCGAATATTGCAAAATATTAAACTAATTTTAATTGAAAATTCTCATGAATTTGAATTAACAAATAATTTTTTAGTATGTTTATTTATATAATTCATCCTACGCTGCTTATCGAAAGGCGTACTTCTACTATGAATAAAAAACTGTAGAGATACTAACTTTATATTGAAAAATAAATATTTATTCGTAATAATTTTTGGCAATTAAAAATATACTAAAACATTTGGAACTTTCTGCTATTTCTACGATACTCTATAGTCAGTAAAGTAAACAAAATACGAAATATATGTAAATATATTGTTACTTTATATTGTAAGACATGAACATTGAACATAGGGTTCTTCTTTTGCTTAAAATAGGATTGTCAAATAGATTAAATAAAGGCACATTTATGTAAACAATTTTATCAAAAATTAGCCTTTATCTAAAAAAAAACCAATTTAATTATGTAATGAATTTACTTAATTGAAAAAAACTCTATACATAGAATTCGCAGTCTAATTTTTCCTTCTTATGTTTGACAAACTATGGGCTATCCTTTTTAGAGTAGAATAGTGATTTTTATATAGTGTAATATTTAATAAATTAAGTTATTTTAATACCTTAAACCTCCGTTAGGAAGCTGGGATATTATACATAACGAGATTTATAGAAATGTTTCATATTGCTTTTAATCTACATTTTAACCCGATACTTTTAACTTAAACATTTAATTTGATTTTATGATCTTAATCTGGTTCAGGATTTATTCTTACTCTCTTCAATTTTTTCATCAAAGTTTAATTAGTTTAACTAATTTTTTTCCTTGAAAGTCGTTCCTCTGTTTTTCTTTTTGATTTTTTTTTTACAATGTGAGGATTGAGGGACTCTAAAGTGGCAACAAAAAAGTAATATTATTCCTACTATTTTATATAATACACACAACCTCATAATTTTGGATAATTTGGTTTCCAAAATTCCCTTAAAGTAATTTATATTTCTAAGGAATTTTATCGGAAATGAAATGTTTTTTACTAGAAGACTAACAAATTACATATTATTATAACTTCAAACAATGGAAGCTAATAAATTATGATATTGTAGCTTTATTTTATACAATACACGCAACCTCATCAAAAAAAGATGGGTACAAATTTGATTATCAAAACACACATAAAGTAAATAGTATTTCATAACAATCTAATGCTTGTACTTATAGAATAACTTATAATTATTAATCTTGTTGCAACCCCAGACCTATGTAAAAATTTACTTTAACTCTATGGCTTATATTTATAATAGTATTTTAAGCATTTTAATTTTAATTTACGACTGCAAAATGGACAGAATTCGTTTTATTCTTGGGTTTTCTATTTTAGCCAGTTTACTAAGTGAATAAGAAAAAGAATATTCACTAATGGAGGGCAAACACAATTTTTACAGTAGCGCTTTAAATCAATTGTATCTTTAATTTTTCAACTATTTTACTTATAAAAACAATAGAAAAAGTTTGTTGGTCTAAAAAAGGAAAGGAATTAAGAGACTGCATGTTCTGTGTATACGAGACTCTACGGATATGACAAAAGTTGGGAATTTGGTTCACGAGATATTTTTTATTTTGAATTTTATTCCTTTAAACAAGAAAATAACCATCAAACGTCCAAATAAATGGTCCTTCATAGACGCCTTTTGATTTGAAATCTGTCAAATGTCGAAACAAGGAAATTTTAATGTTGTTGTTTTAAAAATATCGATTTGATTCCATTTAAGGGATTTTTATTTTATTAAGTATTATAGATAAAAGGTATGTATGGCAATAATATTTTAACAATCCTTCTCTAATTTGCCTCATGGTATGATTATTTAAGTTCCAAATATGCTGCCAATAAATAAATATTATATTTTGGTACCGCGTGTTACGCGCATGTACTTTGATGTTTCTCTTCACTTTTATTACACAAATCTCACTTCATACATAATTTGAATTATATTTTTACTAAATGTACTTTTGTTATTCATTTATGGTAAATAAAATGCCCTATTTTACCAATTTATAATTTTGTACTACAAAAAGAGTCAATTAAACTCTTTAAAATACGAGCTTTTATCTATTATTCCTTAACTTTTTCATATTTTAACAGTTTTCATTTATTATGGTTTTTTTTCCGATAACCTTTCAAAAAAGAAACTATGAATCAATAATTGCTTTTAATTATTTTTTTGAGTCATTAATAGGGACAATTAGACACAATTCTAATTTTGCTTTGATATATGTAGTCCACAAATTTTAGCTGAAGCGTTGGTTACTTCTTTTACTGAAGGTTCACAACTTTTTGTGTAGCACGTAATTTTGAGAAGTCGAAGCGGTGAAGAGACAAACCTAATCAGTTGAATTTAAAGATGACTACTATGCTAAAATTTCCTGTGGCATTGTTCCCATAATTGGATATTAATAATTGAAGTACCATCCCAATTGAGGTTAGGTGAACAGAATCGCCGGTCACTGATATCTCCAATATCATTTTCATCTCTTATGTCTTTTATTTTTGATATCCTGAAATATCTATTTTCTTGTTTATGGGTTGATAGTAAAGATAGTTCAACATGCACAGACTGAGCGTGCCACACACTTCTCTACCTAATTTCATGGCGATATTTTTTACTTTTTCTGAAGGTGCATCTTTTTGTTTTCATGTTCAGAAACAATTGTATTTGGCGTAGCGTATGTGATGGACTGGTTAAAATATCAAAATCTACTTTAATTTCGAACCATATATGGTAGTAAAAATTCATAACGATCTCGACTATAACGCACAACTTTTTTGTTTTATCTACAGCCCATCCATGCATTGAGATAAAGATTAGTACGAAACGATATGAGCCATACTGAATGTGAAACAATGAAGATTTTTATTTTAAGATGTTATTCATTTAAAATTCCTATGATAATAATTTTTGTAATGCAAAAAGCATAAAATTGATCATTAGACAAATCATCAACAATAATTTCATACATTTCATGCAGGGGGAAACCTGAGCTTATTTTTTTGCATTTATAATTAAATTTGAAGTAGTGAACGTTACTACAAATAATTTCCCAAGTTTCCCTATTTACAATAAATAAACGCATAATAAAGTTGATATATATTATTCATATAATCTATGACACCTGAATATAAGTTAGCTCAATTTTTGGGACCGTCGATCTCATTGACTATGTGACATAGCGTTAATTTATTGGTATGAAGGTCAAACTCCATTTGAACAAGTCTTTGGACCAAAATGTTCTATATTAGTTGCACTCTGAGCATGTTTCGCTATATTAACTATCTAGGTCTAAGCAAGAAGATAGACAATTCGGGATATTTAAAATAAGATATGGCAGTGATATGGGAAATATCAGTGAATGGCCAAATTGTCATCAAACCTCCATGATATTTCAATCATTGATATCAAAGATTTGAACAACACTACTAAGTCTTTTATCACGGTAATCATTCCTCAAAGTTAACTAATCAGTTTTATCATGCTTAGAGGAATAAAATGCAAAATAAAAAATATCTGGCGATACCGAATTCCCAACTTTTGTCATTACGGTACACCCTAATTGATATACATAATATTATTTGCTGAATCGAATCCACTAATCAAATTCAGACTCAAATTTACGTTATAAGTCGACAATATGATTCAATTTTTTTGACAGTATTCATATATTTTATTTTATATCATTTCCAAAATTGATAATTGTTAGTCATTAATAACTTTAATAAAGTAATATGAAATATTAGCATACTTATTGGTTGCATCGGATTCAAAGATAAATTTTGTGTCATATGAAGATTATCAAATAAACTATAATTTACGTCATTTGTAAATAAGCGATGACGTATCTATGTTTTGAAAAAAAAAATAACTATTTTTTTTCATCACTAGTGGGAGGAAAACCCTATATTTTATACAATAAATACACGATATGTGACTTTTTTTTCAGTATTATTATTAACCAACTTTTCTGGGGTCTACATCTAACCCAGGGACTGAAATATCTTTATAAAATATTTTGTGTACCATTTTTTTCCTCTTATTTCTAAGCAAAAATGTTTAATTTTAAATAAATAACATATTATATATTGAACAAGTCTTGTTCGATAAATAATAATTAAGAAATAATTTATCCTGTACAATCTATAGACTACTATTTTAGATTATAAATTCAGTTATAAAATATAATCGTATAAAAATAGTCAACTTGCTTACTAATGTATATAGTATCAAATATGTAAAAACTACTTTGGACAGATAAAGTTTTGTAATAATATATATTAATATTGGGATGGCTTTACACCTCATGGAGTCCTTTTGTTTGGATTTGAATGGAAGTAACAGAGGGTAAGTTCAATAAACATCAGTGCATGGGTTCATAGTTTAAAAGGTAAATGACTTATTGTACCTAAATCATAGCATTATTAGGATATATTCCAAGTCATGAAATATAATAATTATGATATCTACTTACACCATTATTGTGAGGACATTTATGTTTGATTAGGCCAATCACGATAAAAGTAATAACTTCTTCTCATTTCTCTAAATAATAATGAGGAATTAGTATATAAACACTACAAAATTTAACTACCTCTAAATTATGAAATAAATAAAATGCTTATAATCAAATTAGCAATAAAATGATTATTTATCTTTATGATTCTAGAACAAATTTTGCACACACGGGCTATAACTAAGGGAACAACATGCTGCAACTCCACACTGCATCAAAAAATGCAAATCATTCTATGTTATATTTTTCTTTTATAGAAGCATTTTCTTAAAGGAACATACAACATAAACTCTAAGATCTCATAAAGTCATTTTTACAACATATGTACGAGGTGTGTCAAAAAAAATTCACTTAGTAAAAGATTTTTATAAAAGAAAACTTAAGTATGCATCTGCATCGGACGCAAAAGTCGCATCATACAACAATCTTTTATATATGATGACTTCAAGATATCTCCCAGTAACGTCATCATTAATCAATCTTGACTAATAGAGTTACCGCCCTGTATAGACTGGGCCTAATAATACTCATAGCATTGCAATCATCACCAACAGCTCTATTGGCTGAAATTTGGATAAATAAAAAAAGACATATCCATGTTGCCTGATATTAAATTATAAAATCATTTCGTATTCTATGCTTCAATGTAATCATGCATATTCATAATTTTTAGTTTATCCAAGAGATCTACATAGACTACAATATTTTTTTACTTACCTGGCTAGGAGATAAACTATCATTAAGGTGGTTTCTCAGTTGTGCCAGGCCTTACATTCTACTTATGTGTGCTTGACCTCATCCAATATCTCATATGTGGTTAAATAGATAACATAAGTTCTGGCGAGTGGGGAAGCACTTATCCTCTAAAAAAAAGTTATTTCGCTGTGTATAAATTGTCACTCAAGAGGTAACTGCAGTCTTGAATATATCCTCAGCAGCAATTTCCGTGTGCAGAAAAATATTTTTCTTGTATTGCCAACCTTTTGTTGTCCCAATTTTATATAAACATTCATTTTTTCTATAATATATAACAAAAGAAAATGATGTATATGTACACATACAGTGGGTAAGATGACCAGCAGTAATCTTTTCATCTAGAACAGTGTTTCTTAAACTTTCGTTAGTCAAGGCAACATGCAAAAGTGTATTCAAGGTATCCCAGTTTAATATTTAATTAAAAAATGATTCTGCATAGCCTAAATATAATTGTTATGTTTATAGTAATCGTAATTGTCCTTGTGTACTCTCTTTTTTAATCTTACTAATATCTACCCCAGCGACCTTTGGTGCTGACTCAGAGCAGGTGAACGAAGGCTTGCATGAAATAGGCACATACTCTATTTCACATTCAATTATATATAGTTCTTGTGTGGTTTTCTTTTAGAAAACGACCCATGATGCAGTTGCTTGTTCCTTGCTCATTGTGAAATCAATTTTTGCAGTAGAGGATACAAATATATGCTACGTACTGCAGTCTTGCTGATTTTGGTGAGCTATTGACATGAACCACCATTGAAAATGGATATTTGTGACAGATTTTTTAAGTTTTATTTTCCTAAAATCAATAATCAATGAAAATAATCTACATATGTATTCAAAAAAAAATTATAAAATTTTTTGATCAGATGTCAAAAACACAATATATGATGTTTTTGTGTATTAAGTATATTCTCGAACTATTTACTCACTCAGTATTCATATATGTAATAATTGCATTTGTCTCCAGTAAATCATTGTATTCTTTGTTCATGGTCCATCAAAGGAAGCAACAAAGTTGAACAAACATACATATATAAAATACTTTATGTTTCCCATCGTACCCTCTAAGTATTAGTATAATAAATTAAACATGATAAAACAAAACATGCCAAAAATAATATTTGAAACGAAATAAATTACATAATAATGATTAGTATATCTATGTGTTGCTGAATCATTTGTTTGTCATAAATGTTGCTGGCTTTTTGTCAAATAACATATGAGTCTAATAGATTGTCTATGTTTTAGTGTTAGATTCAAGTTATATATTTAAATTCCGTCAAGTACGACTAAGGTATATTGAGTTGACTCGACTTTGAGTTGTTGAGCATTGAGTCAAATCCAGTTCGAGTAAAAGCGGATTAGCCAATGAAAAGTATTTTATTATTAGATACATGAAACCTAAGCTCAACAACATTAAGTTCGTTTTACTAATTAAATAAGGCAATGAATTATTATTAATCAAATAATGTATCTAGGTAATATTACAAAATACTTATTTGCATATTAGAAAATTATTTCAATATAACCACAACGAAACATAAATCGAATTAATTCAAGTTGCCATGTACAACAGTTTTTACTAACTAACAATCTCACCTGATATTAATTCATTATCGTGTGCTGGATTAAATATATTTGGACCGTATTTTTGAAACCACTGATCTAGATCAGCATATTATGAAACCTAAAAATGAGAGCAATATCCCACCAAAAAATGGTCATACATTTAACATAGAGTGGGGTCCCTATGTCTATTAAGTAACAGAACTCCAGATGTTTCTACATATTTATTGAATAATTCCTTAGAAATTTCTTTCAAAACAACTTTTTGAAATGACTTAGAATTAGAATTTAGAATCGGCATGATAGTAATTCTGCCTATGTGTAATGTTCTACAGATAATGACTAAGTTTTGTGTTTATTTCCTTACTGTCAGGCCATCTTGGAGCTGCTCAAATAAAACGTCATGAAAGCTAAGCTCGTCTCCTCCCAAACATTCTTCCAATTGCCACGAATACTTGATAATTAATTAATTTTTCTTTTCTTTTTGTTTTTACAATCAATTTCAGTAAGTGAGGCATGTTCTTAACCTTCTAATCCCTTTCTTATTTTCGTTATTCTAGCAACGTGAATACATATACACTCTTCTTTAAAATTAATTTTCACATCATGACGTCTCAGTATCTTGTATGATCAATGTTACCAAATAATCGATTTTTATCAAGTTCAGGTAACCCTAAAAACCGGAGCTCCTAAGGACTTTATCACTTTTTTGAATTAATATAAATTATAGTACTCATATCAACGGATAAGTTTATCATACTCTCGCAATATTGAGAAAAAGTATTCCAGCTTGCTTTTATGTTATCGCCACACATACTACTCACCTTGTGTAAGTAATATTAAAATCTTTGTTGGACTTGGAGTAAATTGAGAATCGACATCGGAGTCATTCCTTGCTAGGAACCGAGTGGGATTTGTGTTTATTTCCTCAGCTAATAAAACAAAGCCGTGAACGGTAATTTTGAAGCGAACATTTTGCCGCTAGTAATTTTGTCTCTCATATTCAACCAGAGTAAAATACCTTTTGTTTGTATCCACTATTTTGCGATCTATTCCAAACTTGGCTCGAAGAGGTTTTGCCGCATGACATATTCATAACCTTTTGTATTTTTTTTTTTTTTTAAGTATCAGATTCGTTATGTAGTTAAGAAAAGATGAACAAAGGGCTGAACAAAGAACAACCGCTAGGCTGCTCTCCTCTAAAACATTTTTTTTCAAATAGTAAGGATTACCACTTTAATTTACAGCTTCTTTTATTTTGACATACAGGCAGGACATATAAAAAACCCACTCGGTCTTACGAATTGACCAAATCTGAGAATTACCATTTGATTACACGTTATAAAAAATCAACATTTCGTGAAGAAAATAGCGTAAATTTTTGTCTTGAGGAGTTGAAATCGGAAATGAGAGACTTGGATAAAGAGGATTACAAGAAAGGAAAATCTTGTTCATGTCCTTCTTCAACTATTACAACTCCTACAGTGACAGGCCAGACATCTTTAGTCTCGAAGAAGAGGTCACATAAGGTTATTTCCATACTGTCTCATTTTTATGAACAATAAGAAGTATGTAAAAATCTTATCTGTTTTAATAAATTTATATCAAATAACATATGATGTAAATATGCTAAAAATCATGCGATATAATGTTACTTTATTTTCTTTTTTTATAAGGCACGCCCATCTAACATATTTTTCAATAACAAATTAGAGATGGATTTAAAACTTTACCTTTTTGATGAGAGACCTTCTAATGATGTTAAGGGTAACATCATTAGAAAGTATCTCATTGGTGAGACGACAGAAAATTTAAATATCCTTTTCTTTATAGATTAAGTCAAAATATTCATTTATTCAATGTATTTAAGGGACCTCAGTTCCAATTGAAATGATTTTTTCCACAGCTGTTTTGGTCATCACAGAAAGAAGAAAACGGATTCACGGATGAAAATGTTGAAATACTAATAGTTTCAAATAATAACATGCGTGGTCATTCTGAATTATAATATGTAACTTTTGCTTATTGTAAGAAATGTTCTATTTTTATGTAAGAACAATATATAATTATTTTGCATTGTTGTTTATTTTATGATTAAATAACTATAAAGTATATAACATGAAAATGATATCATACTTTCTCATTGATTACCCGCAGGTAATAAAAAATACTCGATTATCATTGAAACTCTATTAAGTACTCGAACTTTTAGCCAGGTATACCCTTGTCTAAATATGCATTATCCACAACTACCCGTCCACACACAAAAATACTCGAACCCCGTCACTAGTAAGAGCACATCTCCCCTTCTCTGAGCGTCATAATTTTTAAAGAATTATTCAACAAAATGCGGAAAGAATTGGAGACGATTTTAAAATATACATGTACATTTCAAGTTTTATAACTTCCAGTGCGAGTTTTTTTCAGAAAATCGTCTAATTTAGTAAAGTTGATTTTTTTTTTCAGAGTTGGAGTAGTGCTGTAATCCAATCCTACAATGTACACATTGTACACAAATTGTAAAATAAATAGTAGTAGAAGATATAGAAAATTATCACAGTAAAGTTAAATAATACAATGCAAATTTAATAACTCTTTATAATAATAATATTTTACTTGCATACATAAATACATATAAAAAGGGAGCTTCAAATGAAAATGCAAACATTTATGTAATATTAAATAGTATAATCCACGTCATACAAACATATAAAAATTTTGTTATTCATCCAATATATATATATATATAGAAAATTGGTAAAGTCACGTCGTAAAAATAATTTTTTTGTTGCTATCGCTGCTATAACTTTTTTGAGAACTCAATGTCATAAGAAATTGCACACTTTTTATGAACTAACTGCATACTTGAGCAAAAGGTCACTATTCTTATAAATTATTACGTATATAGCAAATACCTGCACTGTAACAAGGAATATTTACTTGATTTTATCAAATGCTTCATAATATTCCTTATGTACTCGTAAATACATACTAGTGTTGTTCATTACTCCGGTACAGTATTAGTACCGGAGTATTGATGCATTTAAAATACTATTATATTAAATTAATATTGAAACCAGTTCTTAGAATATCATTAAAAAAACAACCCGTCCGTCGCATAAAGAACCAAATGTTTAAAGAAGAAAAATTTTCTTTACATATCGCTAATATCACATTGGCGCTTGCATGCCCCGGCGGTTCTTTTTATAATGCATCTGTCTGATTGAGTCTTCTTTTTTTTGGCAGGGAAAAACGTTGGTGTATCAAAAAAATTGAGTGAAGTTTTGGGCATCATAGCAACAGGTGCTCCAGATATAAATAAGATTGAATTTACAAAGCAGGAACGGCGATGTACCGTTACGAGGATTTTTGTCCACAACAGCATGAAAATGTCAGGCTGAGAGGTCCCAAACGTGAATGACATCCCACTAAAACATTGCAAAAAATTCTTAAGGATCTTTTGGAGACTTATCATCACAGATCCATTATCAGATACAAAACTTCGACAAGGAATTGCTATGGAAAGGATATATACACCCACTTATTGTCTCCATCCATTGAACAACATGACAATGATCTACTTCGTTGATGCCTGTTCCTCCTTCTAGAGGCAGATTTAGACCGTTACTAATGCTGTAGACAAATACATCAAAAAAGTTCTTTGCTAACATTTATATGTACAATTAAAGATTTTTGAAAAATGCAATACTTTGATTGTAACACCGAGTATAATACCTAGTCATAGTTATTTATAATATCATCAAATCATCCCAAACAAAAATCTTGCAGATACCACTGTAACTTCATATGATTTGCCCTTAAACACCTCTTTTATTTTTAGTATAATAAGAATCGAAATATCGATGCTCATTTTTTCATACCGGAACTGGTACAAAAATATTGATATCCTAACAACACTACAACATACATAATATATCACTCTAGGAAGCTAAGAATTTGCATTAAAAAAGTTCCATGTTGCAATGGTACTTGCTCTTGTTTTACCTATAGGCTACGACTATGTTAATTTTTTAACATTTTGATAAGATGAAAGATAACGTTAATTACGGGAGGTCTGTTCAATTCTGATATTATCTTAAAGTCAATGCGATAATTCAAAGTATATTACTTTTACCTTTAAATGAAGTTTACCTTTTTTCATCAGACATTGGACAAGAATATACTTTGCTGTACACATTTGATTATGTCTTCCCTCCGACCATATTTGTTTACTATGGTAATAAGAAAATAAATATGTGTCATGCTCAAAAAATCAGACCTACAAATAGTGGGAGGATGATTGTAACGCCGTACTTTAAAAAAATTAATGGACAATTTTGGTAGTTAAAAATGTCAAATAGTTATAAGAAGGTTTTTTATTTTACATAAATTAACTTGGGTAGAATATTTGATAGTAATATATTAGACACTTGATATGAAAAATGAGATTTCAGTGATAAAAATGAAGGAGCACTACAAAATATCTGCGCGATTTACGTGGTACCAAAAAAGTATACGAGTAGATATTTACTTTTGACCTCTTTAGGAGTAAAATATTCATAATGTAGAATCAATTAAAGACATTTTCTTATAAATTTTCAAATCAAAACACATCTTTGAAGACCTTTTTTTTGCGATTAAAAATTATTTTCTTGATTAACTGAATGAATGCTAAATAAAAATATCCTGCAATATCAAAATCATAACTTTTATCATTACGGTACAGTCTAATGTAAAATTACATACAATGCTACCTCAGTTCTCGACAATTTCGTTCCTCCTAAATTGTGGTCCAAAAATGATAACTCTATCTTTTCGAAATCTCTCTTTTTTACATTTTTACTATTGTTCAGACTCATTTCGAGATCGATTTTTTCCAGTTTAGTCTTTAAGGTTTTTAGTAGATCGATTTAGGTCACTATTTTGGTATAAACTGCATATTCATACCGTAAACTAAATTTTTATTGTCTCAGACTGTAAGCTGAAAACTTTGAATGCAACTTTATAGAGGAAAACTATTATTTTATGAGAATACAGATTTGACATCTTCGTACCACCTTTCTGCGATATTTGTTCATATTTAAATTATCTTGACATCATTAAGAGTTTCTAAAATAATATATGGAGATCATAGATATAAATGAGACCAATCATGAACGATTTTTATATAGGAACGATTCAAACTGTCGTTGTTTTTTGGGACGATCTACTAGTCAAATTCAATCAGTAAACAATTGAAACTGTCTTGGACCACTCTATAATTTTAAGACTGGATTACAACACTAACCTCCAGTAATGGGGAATTAAAGTAATGAATTAAAGTATTGCAACTCGACTTGATCACACAATCAAAGTCTTGGGACTTGACTTAGACACAAAATTAATTTCAATTTTTCAGTGGATATGACGTATTATTTAAAGTATCCGTGTATTTCTAAGAATAGTCACTGAAAATGTCCATGAACTTTCGACTTGCAATTTAGGGATTTTATCCCAGTTCTTGAGTAATCAAGAGATAAAGTAAACACGAATTGAAAATACAAATAAAATCTATTTGAAATTAGAAATATCATTTGATTGAAAAAATAATTTTTTATAGAAATGAGAGTCGAACTAGTACCGAGGTACCAATGCATACATATATATTTAAAAATGCCCATTTTCGGAAAAAAACATTTTCTTTGACTGTACAATAGTTTCTTCCACTTAATGTCATCAATAAACCCTTCAAGTCTCTCCTACCACTTTCGGCATTTTTTGGAATAAAATTAGCTATTTCCAGACGTATCCCACCATTCCAATTTAAAAACTATAGACCAAGTATTGTAATTTTATGGTTGCATAAGTATTAATATACCAAAAATAGAATTAATGCACATTGTTTTAAAACTAATAATATGTCTGAGATGGCTTATATGCAAACATTCTTTTTTATTTATTTAAGTAAATAAATATCAGCTGAAAGTATCAGATTTTACCTCATTGTATACTTTAAACTTTTATCAGATAATATAGATTTTTGAAAAATAGATTTACTTGTGTATTTTCTTAAAATATTTAACCTCCTAACATATTAAATTGAAAGCGTACAAGACGTCTAAAAATATCAAATTTTGACAGAAAGAAGCCCATTTTCCATCTTCCATCTGTTACTTCTCTGTTGAAAATTATTAAAGAAATCGGAACTTTTGAAAATAACTTTTTTGTAGTAAAAAATACCTTTAAAACGAGACAATTTTACAGATCACCCTTTCATTTTTACATAGTTTTGATTGTAAATAAACTTTATTATAAAATAAATATTAACCTCATATAATCAAATACTACATAATTTGAGAATTGAACTGCAAATCATCTCTTAATTAACATTTTTGACTATCTTTTTTTTAAGTATGAGAATAAATGAATGAAAGTAATAAAATTTTAGTGATCCATAAAAGTATATGTAGGATGAAAGCTTTACTTGGATAAAATAACTAATCATTAGATGGTCAAAAACAAAAACGACCGTAAAGAATTGAAACCTCATTTCTACAACAAATTATAATAAGTTATTTTGTGAATTCAATCTGGTATTTAACATAACGAACAACCCATGACTTTTCATTCTACTTGAATTCTCCACATTTGTAGTATGTTTACATAAAAGCAAGCTGGAATGATCCATCTCAAAATTGAATTTGGATTAATGTTTTATCTTTCGACGAATAATCGTTCATTTTCATCAACTCATCAACCCTTTGGAGTCGTCTCAGCAGAAAAACTAGTGATAAATTGATAAATTCAAAAAACCCTTATATCGGCATTTAGTTTGTGAGTTATTGCACAAAGTGTGACGCTTTTCTGAAACAATGAATTAAAAACAATTTATTTTTTTTTGCTTGAAAGCTGTGATAGGGACTCAACTCCCTTTCAGCCCATGAATTAAGTCTCATAAATCAAATGAAGGTTCTAAACTATAGCTAATATTCTTAGTCCTTTCGACTTATGCCAGAAATATGAATACAAATCCTATAACTTACAGAAATATGTTTATGAATTGATGGAACACTTGCTTATTTTCTTGATTTTTGTTTCAGATTATTTTTGTGTTACTCCAAAGCATTTATAAGTATAGTTGTAAAATCTATGAACTATTGGTATGCTTTAAAAACCATCAAAAATTATCGTAGTCACCTAAAAAATTTAAAAAAATTCTTGGAAGAGCTAAGTTGTCATGATTTTTTATTAAATTAGCTTCGAGTAGCAATGAGATTAAATAACTAAACCCAAATCTTTTTCCATATTAAAAACTTTGGGTAGAGTTGTTAGAATATCGATCCTTAAATCTACTTCGAGTCTAATAAGGATTTAAACTTATATCTAAGCAAAAAATATTTAGTATTACTTTTCTTCTTGTGCTTACTTTGAACTTAGATGTTCTTTCTTCAAGAATTTTTATTATTAAAAAAAAAAGTTTCACCACTGGGTATTACTAATTACATCTACTCTTGCTTCCTTCAATCTCAAAGAATGTTTCATTAATGGAATTAGGGTATTTAATTATATGACCACGATATATATTTTGAATATTCAGACTAAATTGAGTGAAATATTGCTTCTTTTGCAAAGATAAATAATGCTAATTGTTGTGCAAATGTCTGTAAAAAGTAACATTAATTCAACTTCATATGCAATGTCATATTTTTTACAGATCAATTTATGAGTACGTACATATATTTTTTCAACATAGATATGACCTTTTAGCAGATCCAAAGGGCTATTTGTTTCCTACAATGTATTAAACATAACAAAATTGTAGCTTAATTTAATGTGTATATAGGTACCTCTTTAATCCATATAACAAATTATCTTTAATCTTTTCTTTATTTTTATTTACAAAAGAAATGCTTTGCTTAAGAAAGTTAGTTAAAGGGCGTATTTATGTCTAATTATTTCCTGCTGTAGTTAGGGGAAGCATTAAAAAAATTACACACACAGAGGCTATAATCATTTCTTTGAACAAATGTTGAGATGACATCCGGTGAAAAGCTGTATTATGATAGTATTAATAAAAAACATTGATTTGAGATCTTTAATACTAATTAGTGCAATTATAATTGCGCTAATTAGTATTAAATCTGAAATTCAACTCAGCTTGATCGTGAATCCTTTTCTTTTTTCTTACCTTCAATCCACTCAATACTTGCTATTTATTTAAATGTATATTTTATTTTCATTTCTGCCCACATTAAAACTAAATTTGCAAAAAATATTTTTAGTTAAAAAAAGTATCAAACCAAAAATATATAATAACCATTATCAAGATCAAATATCATAAATGAAGAAGATGGAGTTACTTTATGGAACAAAAGATATAATTAGAATTATAAAAATTTAATACAAAAAGCAAATTTGTTAAGATCGTATGGTCTTTATAAATTATTTTACAAAAAAAAAACTCTTTTAACAATATGAAGGTATGTTACTCTTATAGAAGAAGTTTTGCCAAAATTTTGGACTTAAGAGTCGCCAATCGATTTCAACACATAATCAAAAGTTTTTCGATTTTTTTTTTGCAACTAAGTACAACAAATGTATTCTAATAGACTGGAAATGTTTTAATGAATAAAAAATTAAATGAAATAAAAGCAAAAAATGAAAACAAAACATAATTATAAAAATTTTAAAAAAACACTTCCAATATCCCAAACAGTTTAGGATGTTATCTTAATGTTTTAACATGTTTAGCGGTAGGAAGTGTTTTTTGTATTTAAATTTATAAAGCATTGTAAAAAAAATCGAGGTAGGTTATTTAGTCCTGATAGGGGTTCATGTAAAGAATGTCAAAATGACTTGGTCTAAAAATTATTTTATATATATTTTGTATATAACTGTAGCAAACATTCTGATTAGAAATTATGTGCATTTTCCCTTGAGGCTTTGTAAAATAAGCTAAATCTCTGAATCTAAATTTATGTATTCGAATCAAACGAACTTTTTTAAAGGATCAATCTTGTTTTACAAATAAAATCAGTTAAACAAAATTATAAAGCTTTAACTTATGTTATACAATTAATGGGTACACTGTATTAGTTTGTCAAAATCTCATATTTTCTCTTTCTATCTGACAATTGTAGAGCGCGTAAGTAGAAAGATGAAATGCAATTATTGCAAGCTTTTAAAAATCAGAAAATAACTTCTCTATTAATGAATAATAAATATATTATTGGACTAAGGGAAGAGGGATCTTGACTTTTTCGACATATTCAAACAATCAGCACTTTGGAGTATCATGAACATAGATTGAAGGTCTCATTATGCAGAGGAATTTGAGAGTCTGTCTCTTATAGAGTATTGGATTAAGGGGTGTAGAGGGACTTGGAGTTGATTCGTGGACTTAAGAATGAACCCGGAGGTGGAGTGAATCGTTTTGTATTAATTTGTACACATTATGTAATATATCACGGGTGTTTCTTGCATCAACCATGAATCATTACACTACAATTATATTCAGGAATATCCTACCTTTTATTATCCATATCGTTTCGTCTATTTCAGAATTTTTCATATTAGACATTGATGAAATTGCTTAAGAAGTGAATTTTAAATGTATTTTTACATTTAATTATCAGCAAGTAATCAAGTTTCTTGTTCGAGTTTAATTATTTGAATTAAGTATCTCTAAATTATGTGATTATTTTATTGATCACAACTGTTCCAATAAGTTTCCACATCAGATTAAACAACCATTTGGAGTGTTTACTGTATATCTATACCTATTTTTGTACGTTTATAGTAATTGGTAGTTGAGAAGGGTATTCTTTAATAAAAAATAAAATAAACATAATTCATTTAAATAGTCGTTTTTATGAAATTAAATACAATCTATGTATATATTTCCGCAAAAGACAACGAGTGCTAAGCCAATCTTCTCTGTCCTCATCCCTTAGTCCACGGTTCGCTTATGAGTCCCCCTCTTCCATCGATAAAATATAGACCGACAAAAACAAAAATTTAATTGAGAATGTTGTTATGTACTCGAGATGACGTCAGCTGTCGCTTGGTCATTCATTCTAAAATAATTTATTTAAAAAATGTTATGTTTTTTTTTTTCAAAGTAATTCATACAATGGGGACACACAAAAGCTAACGATATATTAAGCGACAAACTTATAGTCTATGGTATACTACATCCCCCCCCCCTCCCTCCCCTTTAATTATTATCACAAACGGCATTACCTCAACAAAAATATAAATATAAAATTAATATTGTCGTCAATTGTCGATGTTTCTGTTTTTCTTTCTCCTAATCAGTGTTCTGAACGTTGATTGGTTGAATTACAATTATCTCCTTTCAAGCTGTAAACAATTCTCAACAATTATTCGATAATAATTCCATTATTCTGAAGACTGATTATTTACTGATTCGGGTCCTTTTCTTATGTTTCTTTTCGGAGGAAAGGTTGGGAGATACAATAAAGGTAAGGAATGCACAATGATTCATATGATACCTAAAATTTACATAAATATATTATAGTTGGATAATAATGGCTTTATTTTGTATGTATAGACACAGCGACCATACATGCATGAACTCAGTGTTGCCTATCCAATTTAAATACACATATTTAATTTGCACTGGTGTCAATTTTGCAACTCTGTAGGTTCTAAATACAGATATTACTCATATTTAGCAAGAAAAAATCATGGATTGAATTCCTTTTCCATAAAAATACTTATACAAATATTTTGTACATACATATACTCATATTTGTTGAAGTATTTTTTTTTATATATGATCCAACAAACTATTTATTTACACAGTTTTTCTTATCAAATATATGTATGTATGTGGGAGAGACCGGGGACAGTAGCAACAGTCCCTTTTTTTTACACAAAAAAGCTGAATGCATAACATATACAACATAATAGTATAATAGAAAAAAAAACCAAAACAATTTGTGTCAACCACTTTATGACATAATAAATAAAAACTATTTTTAAGGGATAAAAATAATCTTATTTTTTTGAGAACCATTAATTTGTAACCAGTATTGCATTATCTTTTCCCGTAACTCTTATTTTTAAAGTACTTTTTGCAATCAGCTAATAAGATTTTATTAAAATTCAAATATCACTTAGTGAGGAGAAATTTGAGATATTGTAACACTCAGTACAAAGGAGTCAGTTGCAACAAGTGCTTTTAATTATCTTTACAATTGCTTATTCTTCTTTATTATTTTATAAAATCATGCTTCATATCAAGCATGTTTTCTAGTAAGAGTAGGACTATGAAGAGGTTTTTGAGAGTTAATTTATCCAATCTATAATACTGATCAGTGATCTAAGATTTTAATCATTATACATCTTAACCTACTACAATATATTGAAATTTAACCATTTAACATCATAAAAAGTCCAGTTATTCGTTCATTATTTAGTCTTTTTTTCTAAATTATATCTCAAATTTAATATTTATTAACTGTTGCAACAGTTCCTAGTTTCGTGAATAGTTGCAATATTTGACGTGTCAAATTTAAATTCAATTTGGGGAAAAAACTACTCACTTTTATTACCTTTTTATAAATGTAAGTAATAGCTGACATACGTAAATATGTTGTTTTAAATTTTTTAGAGTATATATCAAACAAAACTTGGAGTAATTCTGCCGGGAAAATAGGAGTTGGAATGGTTCCATGTACCAATATTTAATGGATATTTTAGAAATATAAAACTTTATTTGAACCTAGTAGTTGTTTCATATCATACTATCAATATCATTAGTGAATAAATTGAATAATTTTCTACCACTATATTTTATGCCTGTGAACTCATAGTTTAGAATAGTAGATGAAGAAAACATAACATATTTTATTGTCCGTAGATGATAGATTATTTTAAAATTAATAAATTATTTTCGCATAGATAGACATTTCTCACTCTCCTTTCATCTTTTTCATGCAAATTCATCAATCGAGTAGATAGTTTATAAGACCAAAATATGAACCATTCTTGGATAATTAATTCCACAATTTGTTAATAACTCAGAAACTAATGAAGAAACATACAAAAAAATTAGATACTTGAAGTATATGATAAATTAAGAATTTACAACGTAGGTGGATCTCAAATATATTGAATATTATAAAGATATTTTAGTATAAATATGTCCATCAAATAATATTACTGAATCATTTATTTTTAAGTTATTTGATAAAAAATTATATTCATTGTTTCAACAATATAATATGAGAAACAATATGATACTCTGATCATTTTTATATTTTAAAACATGTTCATTAAACAATATAATTATAAAAAGGGTGTGCAAGCTATGTGTGCCACGAAAATAATTCTTTTCAACGTAATTTTCTCACCAACCAGTTATCAGATTTAAAAAATATAATCAGACTATGAAAGCTTGATGAATTCTAATTAATTTAATTTAATAAAATCACCTCCACCTTCAATTAGGGCTGAAAGTGCGAGCAGGCCTTCGCCACTTGGTCCTTTGGCAAATCGTGGAATTCCTTCATGATCCAACTTATAAATTCGGATTTGGTTTTGCAATGGGTTAGGTTGGCTTGTCGTTCAATCACTTCCTACACAAATAAATCCATCGGATTCGGATCCAACGAGTTTGAAGGACAAAATTCTGTCCAGATGAAGTTGTCAAAAATCTTGATTCCACTTATTTTTATTTCTGTGATAATTACGATAATTTATACTTGAGATAAAAAGGGGCAAACCTCTTCCTTTAGATTTAAACATAACAATCGTAAGATATATAGGATCACTGGAATTTTAAACTGTTACACATTTTATGTTTTATTTTATAAAGGGGATTTCTACCCCATTTTTTAATAACTTTTAAATTTTTAATGCTTTTTTAAAATAACTTGAGAAAACTCTGCTTTTATGAATTTGTTTTTTGTAATTAATATTATTAATCTTTATTTGGGTATTTTGTATATGTAGAAAAAAATAATTATTATTTCAATATTGTGATGAGAAAGACAGAATAAACTATAATAATAATAAAAAAAAGTTGTCAAAATTGCCTTGGAGGAATTTGCCACTTTTTTTCGATGTGTGGCAGGGAGTTGAGTTTTTTTGTCACATGCAAGGCCTCCCATTGGCAACCATGTCAATCCTAAGCTTCACCGTGGTCTTTAGCATTGTTATGTTCTCGCTTGCAGCTTCGATTTCCTGCATTTTCGAAATATTTAGGACAACAAATTCGTTCATTGATTCTATTTTTTTTCAATTGGTGACGGTTTGAACAATCAATCTATAAAAAAAACGGCCTAAGTACCTTTGTTCGCCTAATAGAGCGTACCAAAGCTGTGGACTTAAAAATCTTGCTCACCCTGTATAAGTAAAATTCCCATATACTTTTATGTTATGCGATATTTAAAAAAACAAAACAATGTTAGGCTTACTTCATGATTTGTACTCAAAGATGCTTATCTCCTACCTACAAAATACAATTATAAACTGCAAAGGATGATAATTCCTCGCTTTTTCATAATATTCATGAGAATTATTATCTGAAACATAGCTTATCAGGTACCTTAATTAGTTTGAAATTGAAGAATAATTGGGCCTTTGGACACAGGCATAAAAAAATTATATTTTTGTTACATTCTTTTTTTCTTCTTCTTCGAGGTGGAGTCTATTGATCATCATTACAAAATATTTGATTGTTCTAGAGTATTTTTTATGGCCATACACTGTATTGTTAATATGAGGAATGCAATAAAATCTGCAAAACAATCATTCAACAAAGCACTTCTGAGGGCCGAAGGAGGGGACTCCAGACCTGCAAGACAAAATCAACACGCCGTCATTTTTATTTACCACCCTTTTCATACATTAATATTGTATATATGCAAATATAAGGTTAAAAAGGCCTTATCTATCTTCTCATTTAGTTTAACTTGTATTATCAATATTAATTCATTCATATGGTTCCGTGTATGTAGGTACAATATACAGAGTGTGTGTATATAAATGTCCAACTAAATTGCACCAAAGTACACGGTGGAAAAAAATAGTAAAATCAAAAATGTATTAAATTCAGTATTTACAAACAATATCTCTTTGTTTTAGGCTCAGGAACGGGATCTGGGCTGAAGTCTCTGAACTTGAACTCAAAGGATAGGTTCAAGTCTCGGTTTGGGTGGAGAGCCACTTACCAAAGACGGGGCCAAGTTGACAGGGCAGCACTGAAACACCAGAGAGTGCTTCGTGGATACAGAGGAGGATATCAATTCAGAAGTTTTGGATATAACAAATATGGAGGTTCCATAAGGAGAGGGATAGGGTGACGTGGAGTAAGGGATGGGCACGTTAACTGTTGAGGAAATGTAGGGAGTGCCGATTACAATGTTGAAAGCTATGCTTAGGGCGATAGATTTTATACATAATGTATTTGTTTTCGCCTATTATTTTCATCCGATACACATTATAAGCCTATTTCAAAAAGACACATTGTTTTCGAAAGTTTGATTAAACATCTGACAGGTGAAAATGTGAGATCAGCAAAGGAAATAAAAATAACTTTTGACGGTCATATGGGTCAAAAATACATTCCTAGGATTGTAGAGGTCCTTAACATGGAAATTTTCACTAATATTATACTATAATATTTCAGTTTACTAATAGGGCGCTGCTTCCTTCTTTTAGTTTGTTTACAAAACGATCGAGAGTGGCACCATTTAGCGGCAAAATAATAGAACTCTCTGTATGGTAATATTTTCTAATATCTTAAGATATTATTATTCATTATTTGTAAGTTCTAAGCCTAAATTGTATTCGGGATGTTAAAAAAATAATTAAAAAAGGAATACTCGTTTTAATTATGTTATGTTACACCCCAAACTAGATTCTATCAAACCATCTTGCAGAATATATATATTTTTATTTGTTCACGCCCCGTTGAATTAGTTTCGTAAAACATCAAGTCCCTCTCATCTCCAATAATTGTTTACCATCATTAATATTTAAAAAAATAATTTAAGTATTTATTATTTTTTTAAACATTAGATTCTAGATGTTTGGGATTGATTGAGAGTGATGTTAATTACCAAAGATTGTTCTACGGAACGACTTTACATACGTTAAATCACAGAGTCAATGTTGTGATAGAGGCCTGTAAAGAACATATGCAATAAGTTTTGTTTAGATTATGTTTATATTGACTTTCAAATTTCATAGCGACACGCCAATGAAATAAATAGTTAGATTATCAAAACGGATAGTTTTTTTTTGTGTGCACCCTGTATACATATATATATAGACACTTCATTTACATACATTTAATGTCTTTCAAGTGTCTATTACAATGAATTTGCTTGCACCTTATAATTCCAAAACGTGACTCGTAACAATGAACGATAATTTTAAGGTGGAAAATAATTATGATTTTATCAAATTTATTCAGGAAATTTATAAAATAAAAGACGAGAAATAGATAATTATTTATGTACAATGTACATCCATATACAGGGTAGGTATTTTAAATCCGGAAGAAGTTGATACCTCAATAATTATTAAAAAAATTATTATGATGTCCCCCGAATACGAACGCCATGCGGCCCTTATTGTGTACATCCATGCCGGCTGCACGCCTCAGGATGCAAATAACTCCATAAATAGTTATTCTAGAGAGCTTAAATTGATGTTAACTGATCCAATGGCATGATATAATTTTAGGGTAATTAGAACTAGAATATCTTCCGGAAAAAGCAACATTTTTAAGACTTTTATGCTTTGGGTAAAGGAAATGTGTCCTCTTAGATCGCCAGATATGAACCCCTTTGACTACTTTGTGTGGGGCATCATAGAGAGAGAGTTCAATAAACGTGATTGTAGCACTGCTGTAGGCTGAAATTCTCAAGACAGTGGTCAACATGAACAAATAGTTAGTCATCAAGGCCTGTCTCAGGCTAAGGGACATGTTAAATGCCTTAGTTAAAGCTGAAGGTGGTTGGTATGAGATATTGACTACACTTGGGCCCTTACTTGTACGAATAAAAGATTTGTTGAATTCAGCCTTAAATTTTCCGGATTTTAAATTCCCCCCTGTATATATATATATATACAAATGAACCCACTTTTTGATTTGAATTGACTCAAAAATCATCCATCAAGTTATAATAGAAAAAAATAATTATTTGTATTAATTTAGGCTATAATTCTTTTCAAACGGAAATCGTAAATTAAGATATTCCATACGACTGCACTTCTAAGTTGAGAATAAATATATAAAGCAAATTTTATGTCAATGTTAGAGTAATTATTAGTTCACAAAGTTATGCACGTAGCTAGGTATATGTGCAATGTTCTAAGTATTTCATTTTTTCAATCATCCTCCATGTCATAAAAACAAAAAAAAATTGAAATACTATGTATATTTACTAGTATTGGGTTTCGGGCTGAGACGGATAGGATTTTTAGTGCACTGAAATAATTCAGTCCTTTAAATAAGTTGGTCTGGAAAATTTGATCTAGATCTGTCCCAAGGAAAAATTCAGTCTGGATCTGTCTTACAAAAAAATCAATCTCATTTAAAGTTTGGTATAGACTGATTCTATAAATAAATTGTTGATGACCTCCAATAACGTCATATGAAGTCAAATGTGTTGAATAAATTATATTTGTAGTGATATTAAATCAGGAATGGGGAGAAATTGATCCATATATTGAGATCGAAATTATATATGTATATATATTGATACCGGAATAAAAAGTTGAATTTCTGTCTACAGTCTAAAATCGTAGTTTGGATCGAAGTATCGGTCCAAATCGAATAAAAAAAATATCACTTAAGACCGAATTGGAAAGAAATTTAGTCTAAAACCAAGTCTTAACAACAATATTAACTGTATTTGAGTCTTTGCAGACTTCTGTTTGTCTATTTACTATAGACTTCAAGACAACTATATGGATTAAATTTATTTTTACCATGCGAGTCCCTTAAGACATTGCTCTGAACATTAGCATAGATAACTTTTTTTCTACTTCAAACGCTAAGGACTCTATGGAAGTCCTTAGCTAGAATTTTTGTAAAAACTTATTTGCTAAAAAAATTTATAACATAATTAAGTCCTTGTCTGAAATTTGATGTGTCTAGCTTTCAAAGTAGGGTTATTAGGGTTATAAAGTGGGTTCCGTCATATAATTTAAAAAAAATTCAGTATATTAGCTTACACAGTAAAGATATATAATACTAGAAACCTCTAAGAGAAGGATCAAGCAGTCTTATTACAAATTGGGTAGAAGACTGAGAAACTACTACAATGACAAACACCAGTTCATAATACCCTTTTCATATTTATTTTCAGATCTATTTCGATGTGTGTGTATTTAAACGCCCCAAGGAAGTACTCGCATTAAGATTGGAAAGAAAATAACAGAGAATTTAATAAAATGATATACTTCTTACTTTATTCGTCAATTTCAAATCAAATAGGTTGACAAAAGACGAAACAGAAGACAAATAAATATCATATACATTGTGCCTAGGTATATTCATTCTGACATATTGCATAAAATAGCTTAACATCTATGAATGTGTGTTTAAAAGCCATTATCCCTGTCTTGATTAGTTTATTTAAACTTCTCCTTTGTGATAACGTATGTATGTATTTAAATCCCTTAATTAGTCTTTTTTTAAATAACTAAAATTACATAGTATAAGAGCTTAGGTATTGAAGAGATTAATTGCGAAACGCCAAGACAATAGTATTGGCTCTACGTGTATTTTGATAAAATAATGTCTTAAAATTAAGTAACATTAATGTATTCAAGATTAAAAAAGGATAAAATAAGTATGGCTGGTACAACTAGGTATCTACTTTTAAATTGAAGTATTTTCGAAATTTGAACATACAAACAAACTCCTGGCTCTTACATTTTACAGTCGTGTACTGTTTAGAGTAGGTTGGTACATAGTTGTGTTGTTTGTTATGCTGGTATCATAGTCAGTGAAGTTAATCCGGAATATTTTGTGCATGCAAAAAAAAATCAAAATTGTAAGCCGGACAATATGGAGTATGTTTAGAGGAGAGCAGCTAGGCTAGAATGACGTTCCATTGGCTGTGACGGGGGTGGAGAAGGAAATAAACAAGGGCATAGTCAAGAATTACTCTGATGTTGATCCTCGATTCTACTCTGAGTCCAATAAGGACTTACAATGATAACTTCGCAACAAATCCACAATATTTATCTTCATCTTTTATGAACACACTCAATATTCAATCAGATTTTTAATATCACGGAATGGAGTAGAAAATGAAGTCCACTACTCAGGAGTTAAATAATTTTGGCAACAGCTTCGAAAAATAAAATTTACGATTTTAGCCTGTACTTGCAGCGCCATTATTTTTTTAAAAATGGCCACCAATAAGTCAGTGCGTAAAAGCCAAACCAGAGCTGCTTCGAGTCCACCTTTTCCGAGTCCATGAAAAATGGATTCTAGTCTAGATAGAGGGTTATAGCTTTGAAGAACAGAGGTCCAACCCCCAATATTCAATATAAAGAGCTTTAATACATGATTTCCCTCATACGGAAAACGCTAATCAAAACATTTCTTAATAGTGAAGCTGATATTAGTTCTGTAGCAAAGAATAAAGCCTTCTTCACGCATCAACAAGTAAGGCTGATAGAAGTAATAAGACAATAGCTTAGATAAAGGGGCATTGGTATTACACAGATGATGAATTTCCATAAGGGGTTTTGCCCAGAATGGGGCAACCATACTTTAAAAATCTGAAGTTGAAGTTCCCAAAAGTGCTATTTGGGATTGATAAGTACATAAGAAAGACTTGGAAACAGGAGTGGTTAGAAGACACAATATGTTGACAGAGAAAATAATTTGTAGGGGACAAGTTCGGAGTGTAGACTTTTTAAAAACAGAAGGGCATCCATCAGAATTATAATTGGCTTCCTACCAGGCCATATTTCCTTAAGGAAACATCTAAAGAACATAGAAATAGTTAAAAATGCATCATAGAGACTCTGTAGAGAACTGACATAAACTCCAAATCGTTTATGGGCAGAGTGCGATGCTCTATTGAATATAAGGAGCGAAATATGGAGAAAATTTCTGAATAAAAATGAAATTTTACTCTTCATAAATGCAATTACAAGAACTTGCTGTGATTCTAATAGCCTATTTTAGATTCTTGTTATGATTTTAACCCTTGTTATTGTGTTATATGTTCTATCAATAAATGAAAATATATTCCAGTCTTTGGGGTATTAGTTACATGGGTTGCTGCAGCAAAATGAGGTTGCTGTGGTTTTTTGGAAGGAGGTGGTTATTCTGTCGAAGTACCATTAAGGTGTGTATTTATAAACTTCCTCCTTCCTTTTGACTCCTTTCCATTCTCCTTGGTCACCTTGATGTTCTGGACTGTTTTCACGGTCTGTCTCACAATGTCTGAAATTCTTTTTAGATCAACATCTGTGTCGAGAAGATCCGAAAACCTTTGCCTTTTTTATTCCAGTTTACTCATTTTTTGTCCGATTTTGATCAAATTAAAACAATGAACAAGAAAAAGTACATATGTATAGGAACATTGCTTTAGATGTCACCTAAAACCTTAATTAGCACAAAAAATTAATTTGAATGACGCAGAAAATTTCCCTATCGCACTCTTCCGATTTTACCAAAGCTAGAAAAAATTGACAAAACACGCCTGTGAGCTTGAGGAGATTTCATTGACTTTTTGCAAACTTTTCTCCTGCAAGATGTCGCTTTTGAGATACCACAGATGACGTTACTTTATCACTTTTCTTCATGACGTATAAATTTATTTGGAGAATTCAAATTGTTAAGCTCAAAAATATATAGAAAGATAGGAGCAACGTGTCTGCCGAATTAAATGAAACAAATAAAAATTATCTACCTTAAAGCAATTGTGAAGTGTTGTAATTTATGCATTAAACTTTTATATATTTCGTTATAAATTTAGAAAAAGTGATCTTATGAAAATTTTTACAAATTGAAAACATAATATTTTTAAAATTGTAAATTATTATAGTGCTCCTATAATAATATTTTATAAATTGGAATATATATTTGTTTTTTCTAAATTATTGGATGAATAGTCATCTATAACATTCTTATTAAATGATTATTTAATAAAGTAAATTAAATTCTTTAGGATACTACATGACTACAATAAACACAATATTTAGGTGGGTATTTTTTAATATTTATATGTTGAGTTGGATTTCCACATCGGATGGGACTCAAAAGAAAGATACCAATTCATCTGGACTGCCCACATTACTCTTTTAATTTTTATATAATATATTTGGTTAATTATATTGAAAGGGTAAATTTATGGAGATTGCGTCTTTATTAATAGATTAATTCATTGCACCGTCAGTGCTCCTTGAAGAAAAAAAAGTTTTTGGTAAGGCAATTAAACAAAAAATACATCCGATGCGTTACTTGGGTTATATCTCAGACTATTATAAAATTTATAGTTTCTTTTGTGAATAAAATACTTAAATTGGCAGTAATTTTTATTTACTATTACCGTTTTGAAGTTTTTTGGAGCACGAAAATTTAGACGTTAATTTCCCAAGATTAGTTCGAAGATGAGATGTTTTATATAGTAATGCCCATGGACAAAGAAAACAAGGTCCATAATTTTCATAGTTTTGATAGAGATATACATTTTATGAACAAAACAAAGGGTTTGGAGGGGGAGAAATGCGGATATAACGCCAAAAACAGTATTTTGACCGTCTATGAGATGTTTCGGGGTGTTTCTCAGCTAAGGAAAAATGACAATTTTCACTTCATCGAAAGGAGGAACCATATACCTAGAAATCCTAATGGACAATCTCTTTCACTCAAGGTGTGCCAATGTAAATGAGCTTTGGACGGGTCTTATAGCACGACAATACTTCAAATCATATCACAAATGCAACAAAAGAGTGGATCAAGAAGATCACATCAAGGTAATGGTGTGACCTACCAAGTCTCCAAATCTTAATTCTATAGAACACCTTTATCAGCGCGGAAACATATCAAATCAGTAAGGGATCAACAACTTGTTTTTTTCAACGGTATACCTATATTAAATATATTAGCCATTTCCAAAATTAAAAAATCCAAACTAAAGAAACAATTTTGGCCAAAAATAGGGAAACATTTTGACATCTAAAAACTTACATCCAAGCATTTATATAATAACCAAAAAAGCAAATGTTTATAGTAATTTAGAATTTGTTATAATGAAATGGTTTATTAAAAATGTATTGATACAAACTTGTTTAAACAAAGGATATTTAAAATAATTATCCTTTATTTATAATTTATTTTTTCAATTAATCTATTTTGTTCTCCACAAATAAGTTAGCAAAAAAGTTTAAAAAATGCTCAATTTGTACATAAGTATTCAATAACGTAATAAATATTTATCAACCTCTTTACTAAATGTCAAAGACTCTACCATCCATCAAAGTCAAGTTTAGTAAAATAGATTTTAAGAATGATCAGTATGGCACTGAGTATGTAGACTTTGATATTTAAAAAAATAGCCTTGGCCCCCCTTACGCCACGACTTCATACCTAAGTATGTTTTAGAAGGTTAACGAATCAAATGATCAGTTATACAGTTTATATCATACGTACGAGTATATACTTTTTTGCAAATATAAATTTTCAATTTGCAAATTCTTCCACTAGTTTCCAAAAAAAAATGTAAGGAAAATATATTATGTTAGCAAATGAACTGACACATTTAAAGATCCTCAATATTTTGTAGTGTTGGAACGAGTCTTAAAATAACTATTTTTTTCTTCAAAAAAATATTTTCTTATAAAATAATAATTAAAGTAAATTCTTCTTTTTTCATTCAATTTATTTGGTATGGGGGTCCAATGTGGTCAGATAAATATATATATTGACACAGGTTTTTATCTATAAGAAGCAATAAATGTGCTTTTGTTTTTTTCAATTGTAATGTTTAAATATCCCTAGTTATTGGCCGTATAATCATATTACTTAAAAACATGATGATTAAATTTCAAGTGGTTCGACTTATAAATACAAAAATGATACTTTTGTGCTTGAAAATAATGGCAGAGTTGAAAACAAACAAACATTTGGGGTTATTGCACCTTTTTACGTCTATATAACACTGTTTGAGACTGTTGATGCTATGAATAAATGAATTATTTTGTAATTTGTCCTAGCTCTGACCTCTGTACTCATATTAAATATTAGAGATACAAAGAATCCCTTTTGATTAATGATCAGTTTTGGATCAACATTTGTAATCAATGGTATTATATTTTTATACATTGGGGGTAATAAAAATAATTCATTAATTTTCCAAAAGATGGCTTTAGCAATGTGTATCTCGCATTGTTTTAGAAAGATAGGATTTTGTACTACATTTTAGACGGTTTTTTGATTGTTTGACTCCGTATTGTTTGAGCAAACATCCCAGATGGATCCCAGAAAAGAGAAAATACGCCATATTGTATAGTTTTTCATTAATAAAGGCAAAAACACAAGCCAGGCGGCTAAAAATGTGAATAGCGTTTATAGTCCTGATACTTTAACAGCCAATCACGCGCAATTTTGGGTTTTTCGATTCCGTTCCGATAAAAATACACCACACTCTGTAAGGACAATTGTCAAAAATATGGATAAAATAATGGAAATCGTCATGCAAGAAGCACTGTTTTGATTGTCAAGGAGATAACCATTAATGTACAAAAATCATGAAAAATAATCGATTTCCTTTTATTACACATATTAATATATATATATTCATAGGTAAGTAGCGGGATTACCCGGGATTGCTTGTAACAATTAGCCGTCGACAAGAAACAAACAGACAAGTTAAGCTATATTAATTTATAATATATGTATTTTCTTTTTAAAATAACTTTAAATAGTATAAGTAGCGTCCGTTCTTATTCGGGGCAGAAAACTGCAGTACGGTCCAGTTCAATCACGCATATCAGTCTTAAAACTTATAAAGTTTAGGATTTGATGACGTCACTTAGCTATATTTGTTCTTACGATAATCATTTCTAGTAATGGGAGTCCGAGGGACTGGTCCTACAACTAGAGTGGACAGGACCTTATATATAAGGATTGATACAACACTAACTTTTAACATCCAACGTATAACAGTCTAAAAAATTTTAACATTACGCGCTGAGGTTAAGCTATACATGCTAATTGTTACATGTTATGCCTTAGATCAAATAGGCGTGCAGTTTTTTAAGATACTAAGTGCACATTCAAAAATGATGCCCTTTCAAACATCCAAGCAGACAGATAAATTTTGTTTTATAAATATAGAAAATATCCGTAAGTTTACTAATCCGTGGTACTCCTATGATATACTTTTACATCTCCTCAGTATAATAGCTATTCGATAATTATCCTTAATATTTTATTATCTAAAGTCGAATCATTAGCGTAACGTTTTTAATATCTTCAAGTTATTCAGTATTAGTTCGTAATGGTCATTTTGTGAACATGTATAGGAAATTGAAATTAGGTAAAATAAAAATTCGTATTAATTAATTAAATATATTTGGATATAATCCTTCATTTGAGTAAATAATCATTTATACTTCATCTCAGATTTTCTAGACAATACATTAAAGAAAATGCAATCTGATGTAAACATTTTGTTTTTAAACATATAAAAAGCTTATTATATATGTATATAATAGAAAAAACTATGTAAAAAGTTAGAAAATATTATTTTACTATCATAAAATATCAATTTGTTTGACAATTTTATCAAGTTGTGTGCCAAATATATTAGAGTTTTATTTTCATGGATTTACAAGATATAGAATGAGGAGAACGGATATTTTAGCTTTTTTTACATATATTTTCAAATTTATATGTTACCCGCCAAACAAGAACAAGTTAGAATGGTTTTTTTCCAATATTGAGTGTGGATTTAATTTGTATTTTTAAGTCAATTATCGTCAATTTTAATCGATTTTCTTTTTAAATCTTTAAAGAAGCGATAAATTACACTTAAGTTATCCAAAATTTTATCGCCAAAATAATAGTAAAATAAATTTATATTTTTTTATTTGAAAGGCTATATTTGTGTCATTATAGATCTCTAAATTTAAATAAAGGTTATAAACTATAGCAAACATTACTTTGTATCTTAACTAATCCCACAAATTTGAATATAAAGCCTATAATTTACTTAAACATGGAGACCAAAGGCGATTATACAAAATAATGATTTTGTATTATTCAGTTTTTATTTGGCGTTATTTTTTATTAAAATCTGATGATTAGTTTCGGAGAAAATCCTTTACTTTTTTAAAAATTGTATTGGTTGTTAAACGTAGAAATATGAAGTAAGAAAATAAATTCGGATTTCCAATTATCTAATATTTTGTTAAAGATTAGTTTTATTTTGACGCACCACAAAGAAATCATATTTCATATACATGTAAAATAAATACAAAAGTAAACTACTTTCACCAAGATTTTTCTAGGTTTGATTTATAATGAATAAAATAATGCATGGGTAGGCAGAAGCAAAATATATTTTTTTTATTGGGTCTAGCAAAAAAATAAGGAATTTAAATTTTTGAGTAAAATATAATTATTATGTTCCTAAAATAAAACAGTTATTTTTAATGTTTCTGCAACAAAATTTATACAATATAACAAGTACAAAATTGTTTCGAGTATTTCTTAATGATTCTTTTTTTACCTGTGTTTATTTATTGTACATGAAAAACAACAAACATTGTTAAAGGAAGCAACTCATTTGGTAAACATATGTTTAAAGGTTATATCCATTTAATTCGAACATTAAAAACATACATTTAAAGCACCGACCGGTGTTAAATACGTTATTAAGATTTTTGGACAATTATTCAACTCAAATAGAAGAGGATGTAATGTCTACACAGTTTGCTGTTGATAATAAGTTTGTATCGTTTTGTTTTTAAATATTAACTATTTGAAAGACATGTTTATGTGTGTCAGAGGCGCTGGAATATATACAGGGTCTATGGAAAGGTCTGTTAAATATTTATTGAAGTCCTAATGATATAACTATTACATAATTTCCATATAATTATAGAAAAAGGTCGACAAAAGTTCCAAAAACATGTGGCATCCCTATCATTCGAAATGTTCACCCTCGTCTTGACCATAGCCCGAAGTCTCTCTGGAAAGGACTTGCATACTGTACAAACCATTTCCACGGGGATGGAGTCCTAGGCAGCCATCAGATTGGCTTTCAGATAGTCCAAATTCTTGCTGGGGATCACACATGCTCTTCTCTCAAGAATTGACCACATGGATTAATTCATGATATTTAGGTCGGGGCTGGAAGAGAGCCAGACTTTCTTGTCCCAAAAGTCACTCAAATTGGCCTCACACCAATGCTGCATCTCTCTGGATGTGTGGGAGGGACCACCATTCTGTTAGGAGTGATGCTAGTCCCAGTGAACTTGACTTTCCTCCAGGATGGTGCTGATGTACTCCTTCGTGTTGATCTTTGCCCCGGTCAGTACAAATACCAAGAGGGACTTTCCTGTATCAGTCACGGCCACCCAAACTATCACAGACTGTTGCTTCTGCATTCTGTTGACTCCATCGTCACCCAACTCACCTTTTTTGGCCAGAATCCGATCATTTTGGCATTAAAAGCCTGTTCCACACTGAAAATCTTCTTATTACCAAACAAAATGTTGGGAACCGTACCAGTCCTCAGCTTCTGAAGAATTACATTGATTCTCTAAAGTATTTTAGCCTTGAGCTTGCTTGACAGGTGCTGTGGCCTCTTAAATGTGCAGGGATACATCCCAAGGTCATCTCAGATAAGGTCTCTCGTTATTGTTGCATCCATTTGGAAATACTTGGCCATCTTGGTAAGGTTCCTCAAGGATTTATTTTAATCCTTGCCTTGACGACTCAGGAAGTCCTTTTTGGCCTTGGTCTACCTGATGGTGATATATCCTTGATAGATAGATTTACCTGGTACCTCTCAATGGTTCTTTTGCCCTTCAGGTACTCCTTGATTATAGCCTCTTTCTTGGTTTGCATTATGGTTAACAAAACTGTTATTTTATTCAAAACTTTTTGTTGTTTTTTTTTGCTATAGTTTCGACCCACCTAGAGTTAAAACGTAATTTCTCACAAGCTTGCATATAGTTTCATGATATAAAGTTAATTTAACAAGACTTTCCATGGACCCTGTATAAATATTAGGGTGGAATGGTACGGTAAACTTACGGTTAGGTACGAACCGCGGTACACCCTTCAACCTAAGTGGTCTGGCACAGTATAATAGTAAAAGGCTTTTTTACAGAATGTATGTAGTTTTTTTCAATATTTTCTGTACAAATAAATTAATCCTGATCAATTATGCATGAATTTATATATATATATTTTTTTTTTTGCAAAAATCTTAGCTTGCCTACATTTTTGCTAATAAACAGTCACAATATCACCAGCTGTCAAAAAAAATTATTTCACTTGATACAAAAAGTACCTGTAGTTGCGAGGTATTATGAAGCTAACCTTGAAAATTGGGAAATTCATTTAAATTATCTCTCTATCATACCATTGGGTTTTTGTCAACTGGGGTGTATTTTATAATGGTTTTAGTCATTATCTGTTAGTTGGATAAACAAATACAGAAATTGTTTCTTGTATCCATGGATACTTATGGATTAAAATCTTACCACACAATCTAAATCTATTTTTGTTAAAGAATATGATCTCTACGGTTCCGGCACCACTGATGAGTGTCAAACATAAACCAAGGTATAATTGATTGTAATATCTATTTCTGTCTTTTTTTATTTATTTCATAAAGTAGCAAGATTACTATTGAAATACCAAATTTCAATGCTCCATTAGATCGAACTATTTAAAAAACCTTTTAGCAAATGTTAACTGAAAGTCTATTTATACCTTATTTTAAATCCTTTATTTACTAATTTGATGCACTTCCTTATGCGCAATTTTTCTTTTAATAGAACAATGAATAATACATTGTTTACCTCATATGCATAAATTGTGATCTGGAGGACTAGATCATGCAGCCATAACTATTCAAAATTGGGTATAAAGCAACTTGGAAATTTGATCCCAGAAATCATTGCCTCGTTGAAAGTACTGAGCCGTATTCTTTACACTATATAATTTGAGTGCTTGCATCCTCCAAGGCAAAAAGAAGACATAAGAGACATGTTAATTCATTGAAGCGTGTCATTATCAGGGTGTGGAACCCAATATCTAAAGACTATGTCTATTGTATAAGCTGTCTGTTTCGGAAAACGCCTGGAGCAAGTTATTACTGCAAATGGCTCAATAATCGATTAAATTATATTTATAAACCTTTATTTTGGGCAAGTTGACTATCATTTAATTATTACAATCAGGTTTAGAGCATTCCTCTTTTAAAACTTGCAAAATTAAAAATGAGTTTAAAGACTGAAATTGCACCTATAGTTGGATATTTTCACGATTAATATGGCTGTATTGGTCTTTGCAAACCATTTCAAATTTTGCAACACCCTTTATAATGCCTCAGTTTCACTAATATTAGGTATAGTACCTCCTTTTGCTTTTACCATTAAAATTAGTTTTGTAAATCTTTAAGTATCTTTCAAGCACGATAATAATTTGCCATTATTTTTAATTTAAGGTGATTAATCGCAATATGTTCCTGATAAAAGTCAGAAGGCATTAGTTGAAAAATAAGTATTCGTATGACACTCATATTTTTGTTATCTCTACTTTATGAGATTGATAAAGGAAGTGAAGAAAAAGTTTAGATGAACCAGAAAAAAAATTCCAAAAAAATATCATAACCAATTTAAATATCTCTGGAATTTAATGATTTTTATGAGACATAATTTAATTATGTACCACTAATTTGCTACCATTGAAAAAAGTATGTGTATAATATCTTCTACCTTTATTTTAGCTTCCCTTGTTTCATGCAGTTGATAAAATCTTTTTATGTATTTATAAATATACGTTCCTATATTTTTATGTGCAAATCCATGTGACAAAAGATTCCATCAAAGAGCTAAATATAAAAAAATATATATATGTATTGTATAAATATGCTTTTTGTGTAAATATATTTCGAAGGATTTATAGTCCAATCGGTTATTAAGAATGTAGGTTTGTATTCTGATACGACTTTTCCCCAAATTGATCAATAACAAAAGTTGGTTTTTAACATAAGAGTGGATTGACCAAACTTAATACTATTTCACAAAATATTAGTGCAAAACTCTAATTAATAAAGTTTTAATTTTTATATTAATGGAACTAACTATGTAAACATATAATTGCGTTTATCTTTCAGGATCCCGTTTTCCCGGGATTTCTCTTGAATAATCTTGAATAAATTTAACGGCAAATTTTGAGACTTGTAAAGGTTATCTAATAAATATTTTAGAACTTCCGACAAGCCAAATGTGTTAAATGTGGAATTTATTCACAGTCTTTTTTTAGTATTTCGCCGTCCAAGAATGGAAAAAGTTAACAGAATTTCCATCATCGAAGCTAGCCCTGCGGGACACTCAAGAGAGGAGATAATTTCCATCCTCAAATATCCAAAAATATTATTTTGTGACGTTGTTAAGGCATTTGATGAGGAGGGAAAGACTAAGAGAGCACTTTATTCAACAAGATCGGATAATATTTGGAATAATATCACTACTCTGGTGATGATCAAGTTTACTTTTAGCTCACGGGTTGGGTTTTGTATTTTAAAGTTATACAAAATCTACCAAAGATTAGACTGTTCAACAATTACTATTTCCTTTTCTTCTTCTTCTTTTTGCTGCGAGAAGGATTGGCGTATAAAATTAAGTATTAAATAGTCCTAGAAGGCGGGAGTGTATTATTTCGTTGGATAACTGAGTAGGCTTCCTTAATTTTCCAACGCTGTTATCATAATTATTTAATTTTTAAGTCATGGCATTTAATTATCAAGTAGTCACTACTAGGCGTGTTCATGAAAGACAGAGAGTAACCCTGAGGATTTGCTTCAGAGTTATAAGTGTAGGTCCTAACCGGACTCACAGTAGCATTCAGGATAGAAATCGAAGAAATTCTACCCCATATGTAATTGCTACATAAGGAGTGGGATTTGTGTTTATTACCTTATTCTCACGACTGCTTACAGCTGATCTAATAAAACGTCAAGACAGCTAGGCTACTGTCCTCCTGAATATAATGAAAATTATGAGGATTAAAAGATTCATTCTGGGTTATTTTTATTTTTACACACCGACAGGACATAATAAGTTGGGGAAAAATTAATTTCATATTTCCTGCCACTTTTTTTAAACTAATTACATATTGTTCATTATTATTCCGATCAGATCATACGATAAGGTGATCTAAAGGCGTGAGTATATACTACAAATATTTCTACTACAGTATTACAGTTGGACGTTTCAACCATGAATTATCGTGCAACGAATATGGAGGTATCAAAGGAAGAAATTCGATATATTTTACATTTTACTATCTGAAAGGGAAAAACATATCAAAAGTGTACAAGAAAAATTACGCTGTGTACGGGCCCGTTACTCTTTTGGTTCGTATTGCACAAAAGTGACACAAATCTTTGATGACACGCCAGAATATGCAAGAGCTCGAATGGGAAGTTTTATAGTTCCACCAAACAGTCCAGACCTAGTACCAAGTTACTATCACCTGTCCCTATTTATGGACAACGCGGTTGGGAGTACAAATTTGACCTCTATGGAGGCCTTTGAAAAATTGTTGTCAGAGTTTTTTGCCAATAGGGATAAGGGCTTCTACGAAAAGGGCGTGATAGAGCTCGAGTCTTGTTGCCAACAAGTTATCAAGCAGAACGGGGCATACTTGTCTTAAATCAGATGATTTGAACACTTCTTATAAAAGCATTTAAATAAAGCAAAAAATACGAAATTACTTTTTCCCCAACTTATTATTTTATGCATCACTCCGAATATACTCGTAAGTGTATGACTAAAGAAGCTATCAGGAAAGAGATGACACGCCGGTTGAAAGGATAATGAATCAAAGAACATGAGCTTAAATAATTCACCTTATTATACAGCCTCGATCAAAAAATGATTAGAGATGAGATATATCTGTTGAATCCAAGCAGAATAACAATAAAATATTTATATACCAAAATCCCCTTCCTAATAATAAAGGCAATCAATAGATGGTCGTAACACTAGTACACAATTTTATACCTTTCAGTACTCAAATTGATAATTTTTTTAGAGTTTCTTTAGAAATCTATAACTTCATCTAAAATTATGAAAATAAATATTTAAATTTCACAATACTAATTTTTTATTAATGGGACACCAATATTTACCGACATTTATTTCCCGGGAAAAGAGAACCCCTAATGTAATATAACAGTGTATTGGTTATTAAATGTGTAGTATGTGATCTACTAAATGAGTAATATTTAAAATTAATTAATTATTTAATATTAAGCTGTAGAGGGAAAAATGCAATGGTATTTCACATTAATGAAAGTTATGATACACTTAAATAACAATTATAAAATTTAGAGCAAACAAATATATATATCAGTTATACAAAATAAAAAATAAAACATTAATTGGCTCCAATAAATAATTAATTATTATTATAAGCTTCTTTTTCATCCTGTGTTCTTTTTTGAGTTACATTATATACATAAATATTTGTAATTTCTTTATTAACATAATATATATATATATCAACTAATGAGATGTAAACATGTACATATTATGAATGTCTGTAATGGTTTAAATATACTTTTATCATGATTTTGTACTTACATACATATTTGATTACACAACATAGACATTTGTATTATTTTCTTTGCCCAAATTTAATATAAAATGGGTTAAACATCCATAATCACAAAGTTTATTTTGATGAAAGTATCAAATGAAGCATTTATTTGAGTGTAATTGAATATGGGAATGTTCAGATATATCAGGCGTGTCATATATATTGTCCGAAGACCAGACTTACATTCAGTCAAAGGATTAAATTAAAATATAAGAAATTAATTTATCTACACGAGTAAACTAAGTACCAGAAGTACCCGGCATCGCCCCGAGTAATTAGCTAAAAGAAAAATATAGGTTTAATAATAGTCAAAATAACTCCCAAGAAATGCTCCATGATACTATACATGTAAAAAGCACACTCACACGTGACTACTCAATACTTATTTCAATCGTATATGTTATCTATTCCAGAATGAAAGGATAATAATAAGAGGATAAAAAAAAATTAATATGATGGGATAACTGATGAGTACTTTAGTCTCTAGAGCGCTCAATAACAAAACCAAAAAAAAAAACACATTGCTCCCAATAAGCTACATAGAAATATCATCAGATATAAAGTCTGGCAAGGTTTTAAATTCGTTCTTTAAACTGTAAATCAAGTCTACTTTTTATTTGGATACCTAACTTCGTAGTGCCAGAAAAGTTATCTTTGGTTCATTTGGGTTTGTCTTGTTATCATCAATATCCTCAAGGAGGTATTTTGTCATCAAACACTTAACTTCCGCCTTATTTTTCCAATTTCGAGACCCTTCATAGTTCACCGACTCTCTATTTGGATTCATTGTTATATTCAGATCCCCAAGCATAAAATTGTTGCCTTCAGTTGATCATGGAATCTCAGCGAAGAACCCATTGACATCCTTGTTCGTACCCTACACAGACATTACTCTTGTTTTAATTCCTAAACATAAGACGTCAAGTACGACAAAATTTCCTTTGGGATCAGGGGCTACAAGCTGAGGATGTAATTTCGAAGGACTATTCACCATTATAAGGACTCCTCTGGAACAGTATGAGTACTAAGATATAACGTTGGATGCGATGTATGAATGAGTGGGTGGGAAAATAATTCTTTCCCAGGATCTCTAAGGGGGGTGTCCACTAAAACTGCAATATCTGGAAACCCTATTGTTTCCATGTAATGGAAGACTGACGAAGCCCTGTGTAAAGAGGGAATTGAGTTTACATTATGTTATAGAACGGAAAAATTAAAGACTATTTTATATCCTCTAGATTTGGACTATTTAGTAGCTTATGTTTAAAAAAAACATCCATTTCAGGGGGGTCTGGAGGTCAGACCCAGCAAGGTGGGTAAGTCTGTCAAAAAGCAGAATTTAATGTTCTAGGTGACATAAGTAATTTCAGGGGGTCAAATTAATCTTACGTGCCTTATGGGATGAAATCTTCCATGGCAGGCTCATAGACTATAAGGTTTTCGTCCAAAAACATAAAAATAGTAACATTTTAAAAGTAGACCTTCTTTTCTTTAATCAATGTTCAATGGTACACAGAATTACACTTCAGTTATATAAAACAAATTGAAAAAATACCCACTTTTAAACAATATTTTTTTAAAGATATCATATTGATGGTCATTAAGTTGAACAGAAATGCCATTATTCATTAAGCAATGCTTGAATTAGTTTGCAAAGATTTAGGCTATACCAGACTGGATCTCCTTTGTGTGGGTACATAGAATAGTTAAGTCTACTAACTAACTGTCTAAGGCAACAGATGATGTGTTAATATTATCGAGTAATTTATTGCATGTTCCATGCAGATTAAGCTACAGGCCTATTTAACGAAGAATGAACTTCGTATTAATATATCAATGATTCATATTTTCTTGGATTTAATTTTTTAAAAGAAAAAACTATATAAATAGTCATATATAAATCATTATTCATCCTCTTAATTACTTATACGTAATATGTTGGTATTAGTGTTAGGGTTCAGTCTGAAAGTTCTATACCGGTCTGAGACTGTTATATTCTAATTTAAAGAAGTTGGAACTGGACATGTACCAAAGTAAATTGAACCTAGATCAGTCTTAAAGAAAAAAATTGGTCCTTTTTAATTTCAATTTATAGCGAAGACGATTAAATTTCGCTCTATGTTCTAGAATCGAGGTCTGATGCGAAATAGCCGTGCAAATCCATCTGGAAAAATTCACTTAAGACCGAACCGAAAAAAAATATTCGGTCTTGGACTGAGTATCAACACTAGTAGCTATGCTCAATATCCACAAAAGACAAAAAATGTAACTTGGTAACACAAAGATGGGTAGGCATTGCAGTACCACTGTATTCCTATTTGGTTTCTGTGAGTAATATCTGCAATGAGCCATCCATCACCTTTATTGCAATAAATACAAAATATGAATTGCCTTGAACTTTATCAGACCCATTTAAATTGTCATTTCAATTCACCAATGGAACGGATTTATTGTTTCTCAAGACTATGTGTGTGCAACTAAGTATCTACTAACAAAAGGTGGGTATCGCTAGCAAAAAACAAAATAGTTTGTACCATTAGAGTTCAACGTTGATTCAGATTAATCAAAATTGCGTTTTTAGACTAGACACTAATTCGAGCTACCAGTGCACAAACACGCACACTAAGCTGATATAAGTTATTTTGAATTATTTTTAACGTCTATATCAAGGCCATCTAAAAAGGCATGCAGGTAGGTAGGCACATTATAAACATACGTGATGGTATTAAAATTATTTTGCGGAAATATGTTATTATGCAAATACATATATATTTCTAACAGATAACCACAATTTTAAAGGTAGAAAATAATTCGTTTTTGCACAAACATTTTTTTTTTTTTTACGGAATAGAACAACAATGAGTGACTATATGTGGTGCATCAACATAAAAACAATCTTAACATAAACCAAGAAAAGTAGAAAATCCTTATACCGGATGGTCTATTAAAATATGAACATTTACTAATTTAAATAATTAAGGAAGGTTGAGAGATTAAAATTAATTCATATTTCCATATATATTATAGGTTATAAACAATTAGTTACAAAACATAACAAACCTGATCTCTCATACTACAAATAACACTTTAATGTGATGGACGAATTTTCTTTCACGCACTCCAAGTAGTTGGGCTTCTCCAATAACACCGTCTACACCATCAGCAAGTCCGAAACGTTAGAGAGGAAGAAGGGTTCTGTCAAAGAGGCCAAACTGGGCCCCGAGGAGTTAAAGAAAACGGCCCTGGCCAATTCTATGAGGGCTCGTGCAAGAGATCTTGGGGTTTCACACCAGACTGTTTAGAGAGATATTAAAAAAGTGGATAGAAAGAGCTTTGTAAAGTTAAAGAGGCAACTTTTGATACCAGCAACAAAAGTATCCCATCTCCTCAATTGCAAGATTCTTTTGAAAGAGTTTGACTGAATCTTTTGACTTATTTTGCACTCTTTTTAAAATTTTGGGCCCTCTAGGGCCCTGATCCCAACCACCTCCACTACACCTTTCGGATTTATGTCAGGGGGAAGGCCTACAGTATCCGTAATCCAAACACCGATGCCTTAAAAGCCACTGTCAGCTATCACTGGGACACTATGACATAGAACTACATCTGGAGCGAGTGCCAGGCCTTCCGCTGACGCCTGGAAGCCATCATTGCCGGTATGTGCGGTTACATTACACACATATATTTCTAGTATTAATTTTGTTGAAATTCTATTGTTAGTTAATAAATTATATCTAGTTGAAGTTTAAAATTCAAAGTGTTCATACTTTAATAGACCACTCCGTATATACAGGGTGGAAAGGGAGATTTTAAATTCATGGACATGTTTACACCTCAATATCTTGGCAACCCTGAGATCATAAACATAATTGATTCAATTATAGGTGTTATATTCAAGTTTGTGGGATGAGTTAATGGGTTTAAGGTTTGTAGCTATAGTTTGAAACATATGCAAGAATCTAAAGGCTTATAATGGCCGCTTATTCATTTATTCCGACATTTATTTAGCTTATTTAAAGTGCAATTTGCAGTGGCTCTAAAAGGTTGATAAGAAAAATTTGTCATTACAAATGGACAATAAATTGTCAAAAATAACGTTGTAATCCATAACCAATTTTTAAAAAAATAATTCTAGCTTGTTTTCTGTTAATGGGCAACATATATGTATAAAAATATTCCTTCTACTAAAAAATATAGAGAGTTAGCTAGCTAATTTAATTCTGAGTACATATAAAAAAGTACAACATTCAAAGTTTCTGTTTAATTATAGATAAAAAAACTAGTTTTAACTATAATAAAATAAATCTTAAAATTTTTGACACTTATATTGAAACATTCAAACAATTTAATCACTTTTTAAAAAAAAGTTTTTAACGAATCAGATGTATAACATTGATTTATATGGACTGTTATAGAATAAGAACCTTTGAATCTTCAAATTGTACTTGTTTGCAAAAATCTTCATTTTTTTTTCTCTAAATATTATCAAATATAAATGTGAGTTGATATTGAATTAATTTTTTAATGATAATAATAGTATCAATAAAACGATTACAATTCTTAATTTAATAATTAGTTCAAATATACAGGCTATTTCTATCAAATATACATAGAGTTGAGGTGTTTTTGTAATGTAAAAAAAATGGTAAGGAGAGGGCAAACGAGACATATGGCATCATAAACATAGGCGCTTATTAATATCAGCTGCCCACTGACAAAGAAAAGAACAGTCTATAATTTTAATGGTAGGTTTATTTTAATAGAGAGAGACATTATATCAGCAAAAAAAAAAGTGAAATATACCACCATCTCAACTGGTTATTTAATTTAACTATATTTATATTGCAAAATTTGTCTACCTATGACTTATTTTTGAGTGTGCGCTTATTGTAATAGAACTGCATGACTGCTTTATTTAAAAAATAACATTATAGCATCGAGCGTGTGTAGCTAAAGCCTAGCGTGTCGTATTTGAAATAAAACTAAAAGGGGAATACATCTCTATATTAATACAACAAAATTGCTATGTCTTTTAGTCTTTAATAGCAAAATTAAAATAAATGAATTTACTTTTTAAGGGTATAATATTCATACCAAGGAATGATAATTATTCTCATAAAGTTAATAACGTAATTTGGTATTTTTTCTACCTATTCATTTATTATCTATCATGAGTTGTAACTTTTTTACCTTAATTTATAATTTTATGTCATAATGTTTCCAGACATAAAATATCTTTCGGATACTTTTGTAACAGGGATGTAATATAGAGCATTTAGACATTAGTGATTCTAAATTACTGCAATAAACAACTTAGTTGTGATGGCTATGGAAGATTTTGAAATGTTTTACATATAATATGAAGAGAAAAAAATAAACTTCTCAACAGTCCTGAGCGTATTGTTAGAAATATCTGTAAGGCAATATCAACATTAACAATTATCCATGAAAAAATTGTAATTATTTCTGATAGTCATAGTTGTTTGTTGATACAAAAACTTTTTGTCCATTTATTTGCTTTAAAAGATGTTTTAATTTATGGGTGTTTGTAAGGGTCTAGTTTGAAGATGAATTATATCACTATAATGAATAAAAATTTGTATATATTGATAATATGTCATGAGTGACCACACAAAATAAATTGTCTTTAAACTTAATTTTGTTAACATAAAAATCTAGCATGTAATAAAGATTTCTTACAGAAATGCATAAAATGTCCTACCCAACCCATTCATAACAACCCATTATCGGATGCAAAATACTTGTAACCCTTAAATCAATTCGCTCTAGAACAGAGATTTTTGTCAGTTTTGAACAGTTTTTTTTTTTTAACAAAAAATTAATAACTTTAAATATGCTGTTGTCTATATTGTATCTAAATACTTCCCCTCTAAAAGAAGGTGAAACAATTTCGAAAGTCGATTAGTATCTAAACCATTCTTATATTTGGTCAATTGTTTATTTTTGAAATGTCTAAATTCGTGAGATTCATATTTTTTGTTTAAACGATACCTCTTAAGGCCGTGTTCCCCTACCCGTGACCGTGAATCAATCAGTGCCAGCCCACACAAGAGTTAATTAGTTATTCCTGTTTTATTTATTATCTTAGTCTGGCACGATAGTAAAGTGGGACTTCTTCATCTACAGTTGGTAGGAAGAAGAAAATATTAAGGATAAATGCAAATTACAGAAGATAATTAATAGTGCGAGGTAGTTGTTAATTAATTTTTGGGGTTGATAATTTCTAATTGACTAATCGGATTTCAAGGGCAACAACCTACAATGTCTGATACTTGTTTTTCGCGTTTTTTAGTTATTTTAATGTATATCTAATACTTTCTTCTTCTCCTACGAGCTTTAGAATAAATACCAAGTTACCCTCTTTTAAAGTCCCAGTTCTAAGATGAGCGGTATTTTATTTTTGAAATGACTGTATTCTCCTCACTTGTAATCCAAAATTCAACCCAGCTAGAAAATAAGTAAATAACAGGGCTCTAGAAGGGACCATCTAGTTGTGAAGAAAATAAGCTCTGCGCTACCATTGGTTTAATGCTGTTGGGACCACTGTTCAAAGGTACAAACATACACTCACAGAAGGTGGGTTACCATATCTACACGTATACGTGTATAGACAATTATTGTTTTAAACTTTGAATATTGTAATTTTCAAACTTAACAACTCTCCTTATCAAAATGAAGAAGTTTTATGATTTTAAAATGTGAGGAGTGATAATTAAATTAAATTATGGAAGTACGAAAAATTATTAATGTGGCATTTTATTTTGATGTTTTTGATTTTCTTGTTAAATTCCTTCAGCAGACATAAATTTAAATTTGTAACATATTTCAAAATCTACGAGATTGCTATCACTTTTCAAAAATAAATCATAAATTTAAACAGTGTTTGACAACAGTCACTCATTTTTAATCATTATTCTTTCGGAAAGATAATATTACTTCTTAGATATACAAGTTTATAATAATACAAATCTGTAATATATCTCAAATTTGATAGTTGTACATAAATAAAAAAACTGATAATAAAATATGAGTAAAAAATTTTGATAAATAGCTAAATTACGAATATCTTCATAGAAAACTATATCATATTATATTTTAATATTACTTACCTTGAAATTGGATATGCTCAAAATAACAACTAAGTATATATCATTTCATTTCATTTTTAGAGTTTTGACAAATATTGTTTGTTGTTTATATTTGAAAAAATACTAAGTAAATATCTATTAATAGTAGTTGGATTTGAAGTAGAAACAGATTTGGTAAAAAAATCCTTATACTACAAGTCCAAGGCCTGGAATATTTTTATCGAGTTCAGTTCGGGCAATCAACTTTCTTTTGAGCTCCTTTCAAGTCATAGTGTTAAGGAAAATATTAGCTTTAGCATAAAATAGCTTTTGAGTCCAAGTCGAGTCGCAAGATTTAGCAATCAAGTCTTATGTTTTTAATTGAGAGATCAATTCGAGTTACAAGTCTTCAAATATGGCTTCCATTCCAAAGCATGTCTCAAATCCAATTATCTACCTCTGAATATACAGAGATATATTTGAAGTAAATTTTGTGGGAGTAAATGAATTGATAAATTAATTCACTTCATTTGAAACGTACAATAATAAATTAATTTATAGAAATATTGGTACTTGACAAATCTTACTATTTGTTAGCATTAATTTGTTAAAGTATCCCATAATTACACCTTTCAAAGCAAAGGCCAGAATCATAATATTTTAATTTATATTAATATTTTGTAAACATGAACATTTCTATGCATGTTGAGGCGTACTTAATAATTTTGCCACCAAATATTCATGTAAATTGTACATAGATTATTATATGGTTCTATGAACCTTTTATGTTTTGTTTTTTTTTTGTTTGTAAATTTAGTTGGTCTCCAAAAAATATCTTCCTCTTGAATAGTAATATAAAATAAAGAATTTAATCAATGATTCCATGTTTTGAATTATTTCAATGAAGTGGAACTTATTTGATGTCCTCTTTTGTTTTCTCAACCATCATGGTTTTGTTTTCGTCTAGTAAAATTTTATTGACCAATAGAAAATGATTATTACTCAACAAATAAAATAAAAAATAATAATATTGATCGTAATATTGCCAATTTGCTTTCCTTTGATTATATTTCATGCTAATGTTGTCACAATATCAACCCTACAAACTTTTTGATGCTTAACACTGGCATAAAGCTACATAAAGTGTTCAAATCCCCCGTAAAAAACTATTGTGCCATCAATTACTAAAGAAAAAGCTACTAACTACTTGCTGTAAGAATGTTGTTTAAATAACTAGGTTATATCTATATATAGGCAAAATGTAGAGAAAATTAACAGTTTTATTTGTAAACAAGGAGAAAATGTAGGTACTTTTGTTCTTTTCATGTTATGTTAGTTCTTTCATGGATTGTGGTGATAGGTATAGGCAAAATTTTTAGAAAAATAGCAGATTTAAGATTATAAAAGGAAAAACAGTTTTTACTATCATTCTTTTTTTGTTTATTCTTTAATAGATGGTCGTAGTGTTTACATTTGCCTCTGAACTATATGTTCACACTTACGTTTGGAGTAAAAATAATTTTTAATGTGTTTTAAATTTTTTTTTATATTAAATTTTACAATATTTTCCTTTTTATTTTAAATATAAAGGTTCTCATCTCAATAACAGTAATAAAATGTCTTCCTTCAATATGATTAAACAGGAAGACTATGTTAACAAAGGTCTTGCTTTATTAATATCATATGTGTCTCTCTGCCTTTTCTCACGCTTTACGAAATGTCCATCCCTACTCATAGCCAACATTACGTTGCTCTCGAAACGTTTGATGGGAATCTTTTTATCGATATTTCTACTTTTTTAACGAAAAGTTTGGAGAATAATAGAAATTTAACGACACCTTTTCATGTAATTTTTACTTGTAAATTAATTTCAAAACATTTACAATAGTATTAACCTTTATTTTTTATGCACATATAACCCAAGTATCGAAGGAGCTAAATGACTTTTTTCCACCTAATCCCCCCAAAAAAAAAAAATATATACATATCTCTATATAATATTTTTTCTCATTCTTTAATGATGTTTTTATGAGAAATACGACCATTTCTGAAGATTTTTTTACCTTAGTAAAAATGAATATTAGAAATATGCATGAATTCAAAAACATTTCAACGATATACTTTGAACTAGAGGCAATTTTCTAATTAGATAATAACACCATAATTATGGAAAAAAACACTTAAAGAGTGTTTTTTTCCATTTAATACATATGTGTATACGTTAAACTGAAGGAATGAAACTTAGTCTTTCAAAATATGCCTATATACAAAAACACATTAATATGCTGTAGATAACATGAAATTGAGGTTGATTTTTTAAGACATAGGTATACTCACATACTATATACGTATAAAGCCTGTCATTTCTTCATTATTTATTAATATGTTGTCACCATTATTATTAAAGTAAGGTTAGATGCACGGTACTTTATTTAAATTGTCCATGAGTCAAATCCTCCCCATACTAACCTAAATGAGAAAAATTAGCAATTTATTAATATTTTTATGTAATAATATATGGTATTTATATGAGATATATTTGTTTCTGCTCTTAATCTAATATTTGATAAAGAAAATGATATACTCTTAAAGTTCAAAGGGCCCTTTCTATGTACATATCATATAAACAGAATGAGGACCCAAAACGTGCAGTATCATGAATAAATTACGAAAAATGTAATTTTTATGGAATCAAGAAAAGAAAACTCAAAACCATTTTTTGATATCTTTAAATATATACAACATTTAACTATATTTTATTTAACAATATGTCCTCCTTCACAAGCAATAACAATCTTGACACTCTGGCAAACAGATTGACAGCTCTTGAGAGTCCGGACCGTGTTCATGGCGTACCACACTATCATGATGGGATCTTGGGAGCAACCCCAAATTTAAATGAGAGGTGTAGCACAAATTATTCTCCAAGATGCTATAAACTATAAAGACCAAGGTGTTGAAGTCAGGGGTAGTGGAGGTCCGCATGGAGTCAGTCCAGAAGTCATTCATAATGTTACTGCAGAAATTTTGGTTCTTCTTGGCTCAACACAATTATCATATTTAATGGACTTCTTAATATTGTAAGTAGTTCGGATGGAGAGCCCAACAGTCTCTGGAGCCTTCCAGGCATTGACACCGGTGCGTAGGAGATCGCTTTGGCCTTTTTTGTTGTTGCTCTGACATTTGAACATTTTGAGACATGGGGTAGAAACAAAACTTTTGTACTGTTGTTTTAGTTGTCATTTTGCTTGCATAATGACAGACCATAATTTAACATTACGGGAGTAAAACCAGATTTTGAATCTTCACTCAGTATAGCGTTGTAAGTCGTAATAAATTTTGATATATACAAAAAAAAAAAAAAAGCTAAAATGAACATGCTGACCTTGGCATATTTGAGGAAGAGCATCTAAGAAGTTATGATACTTTATTAGACTATCAGTTAGCAGCTATGAGAGGAAATAAATAATCACAGGCCCCACTATGTATCAAGCATGGATATAAGCTGTAATTACTCCGTTGTCGATCCTATATTCTACTATAAGTAGACTAATAGTTATAACTCCCCACCAATTCCTCAGTGTTACTCTTCGTCATTTATGAGCACACACACTATTAGTTAGACTTGATACTTAAATGTTCCCACCTTAAGAACAAAAGAATAATCATAGATGAAAATAATACTATAATTGAAGAGTTGTAGTTGTATTTGCTACCTCAATATATGAATTTTTATTTTATTTACATTAAAGTTCTTTCCATTATTCTTTCATTCTTGAGGAGAGAACATATACGTACTATAAACTATAAAGTGTAACAACATGAATTTTTTTCGAAAATTTTAAAATTATACACTTATTATTAAAGAAAAAACATCTACAAATATACAATCATGTGTGCTCATGAGTAAAACTGAAGAGTTGTTGAGGAGTTTGAGTTGAGGATTGTAAGTCCTTGTGGGGTTCTTAGTCGAATTGAAGATTGGTATTGTAGTAATTCCTGCCAATATAACTTCTAGATGCGGAGTGGGGTTTTTGTACTTCTTTCATTTCATAGCTTCTTATAGCTAATTTAATACGTCATGACAGCTAAGTTGTTCTCTCCAAAGCATTCCTCAAATTGTATATATGACCGCATCATTTTTTTTAACATAGAGGTAAATAATATTTTTTTCATTATTCGAGACAGGATAACAGCTTTAGAAAATAAATAAAAACTTTTCATATTTCCAACAACAGAAAAACTTTAATGCTATAAACTACTTTGGATTTACAGATATACATTTTATTTAACTGTTTTATTTTGTTTCAAATAAAAACCACTCATTCTACCTCACAAATTGAAAATCATTTTGCGATAAAAATCTTTGGTGGAAAATATGGAATGCATGTAATATCTTTGCAACATTATAAAACCCCATAGATTCATACATACGCACATATAAGGCATTAGATAAGTAAAGTACCCTTTGATTTAGTCTTTAAGAGATTTATATTTAGAAAGGAAATAAGGTGTGGGTTTATGTACAATGTGTAATTTTGAAGATTTGCGACCAGAAGAATCATCTCTTTTTTCATAAAATGAAAAGTCGGACATTGTTTTTCTGTGAAAAATCAAACTTGTGGAATACACAACTACAAAAAGGCAAGAAAGATAGTCAGAGGTATTAAGGTGAACAGTAAGAATGTTGAACGTAGTAGAATTCTCATTAAGTAGTACAATAACTTGCTGACACAAGCCGAAGAGAAGTTGCAAATCATACTACACATAGTGATTGAGATTTAGAGATGGAAAAAAATGGAGTTGGACCATAAACTGTATTTGAATCGAAGTTTTCCGTGTCGGAGAACAATTCTTAGTTCTGCTAGTTCTGAGTCCTCATTTAACTGAGTTCAAATCAAGTCCGAGCTTCCTTTTTAAATGAGTGCATTACGTCATTTTAAATTGAGAATAATTATGGATGGAAAATAACGTCACAAAGTATCAAAATGTACTTTAAAAAGGCCAAATTTTCTCAGTAATGGTTTAGTTTTACATATACATATTAAAACTTAGGACAACAATATATTTCGATTAAGGCCAAATTCCCTGTGCATGCGAGGATCTCCTCAATTCAATATTGAAAAAGAACAATCAATATTTGCTCTTTGATCAGTTCTATCAGTATTCTTCATTATTTATTGTCAATAACAAGTAAGTCATAGAATGAAAAGGAGGAACCAGATTTGCAAATACACGTATAATCACTCACCTCAACAAACACACAGCCTTAGTTCAAAGCTATCAAACAAAGGAGCGAAGCACATTTGTTAGCTTGAGGAAGATCTCATTTTTGAGATACCCTTGATAATGTTACATTATACCTTTCTCTCTTGACTTAGGCAATTGTTTCTTCTCTAATCAGAATTAAAGTTTTTAATTCAACTAAAAGAGTGAACTCATTGAGGTTGCGTAGAGTAATATTTATAACATCTTTAGCACCACTAGTGAACAAATAATTTGCTGTGTAGCCAACCATAACATAAATTGTTTACGTGGGCTTTACTTCGCAAAAGGGGCTGAGTGTTGTTTACTTATATTCGGTTGTAATCAAAGCGAGAGAGAATGGGACTGTCTTGTGGCAAAATGTTACATCCCCCTGAATAATAATAACAATTAATATTAATTAACATACGTAGAGGGCGCTGTCAAAATTCTTCTGAGCATCCACCACTTTTTTAACAACAAGCTACGGACTGCCACACCACCTTGCAGATAATATATATATTTTTAGTTTTTTCATGCCCTATTGGCTTATAGCTTTGTCCTAGTTCTACCATTTTTCGCAGAAATAGTGAATTCAATGTTTCCATACTCTCTACTAGGATTTATCCTACTTTTGAACGCTGCTAGCACAGTCTTTATATTTGACCGTTTGTTCATAGAGGTAAGAATTCGATGCTAATGCTACTAATGCTGGTTTTATCGTAAATAAGAAGCCTGCTATATAAATTTGCACAATATAATACATATCCTACAACTTTTTCAGTAGAGTTATTGAAATACTCAAAAGCTTTGTAGTTTATTTTTTAATGCTCAATTATATTAAACCAATAGAATTTTGAGTTTGACTTCAAATTAAATTAATTATTTAAAAGGTTCACAAATCTACTGGTTTTCATTGTTAATGACAGGGTAATTAACTAGGTGAATTAAAATTTTATATTTGATTCGATACTAACATTACTTATTTATTTAATATTACATAAATGGAAAAATGAATATGCCCTTGCTTTGTACCGAAGTGAAATAAGTTATTTGATTATTTACCTTATATAATTTGCAATTATATGTACAAAGATTTTATAGTAAAAAATCTTTTCCAAATCAAGCACATGGCTTTGAATATATGTATGTCTTTAGGAACTTTATAGTCAGAGGGGGGAAAAACAATTATAAAATAATGCAATTATATTTTTCCCTAATTTATTTTATACCTGGTTTGTGTGGTTATTCCTGGCGCCTTCTAAGATTATCTATCCGTTGTTGTTATCTTTATTTTTGGCATTTAAAAAAACGAAGTCTGCGTTGCCAAAGGAATTGTGGTTGAAGCTGTAATTTATACACATTTTTGGGAGTGGTGTTTCACATTCGTCTCAAACTTTCATAACTCTTAATTTCATTTTTACCTTCCATAACGGAAGTTGCTGTCTAGGTCTGCGTGATTCAAAAAATGTATGTATAACTACGAAGTAGTAGATTGATGACTTTTTAGTGTTTAGATCTATGTAATTATTTTGTTATAATGAATAATTTTTTAATATTCACAAATATCCCTAAGAATTTATTTTTGTTTCAAGAGTTGAATAATCTGACAACCCCATTTACGCATAAATAAAGAGTAGAATCTGCTTGTACAAATTGTAACTTGTATTTGCAAATTGTATACCTTAAGTGGAGGAGTTAATTTTTACACGCCGAATACGCTCGTTTTACATTCTCAAAAATGAGAATCCCATTAAATACTTCATTCATCAACAATGAATTCAGCAGTTGTCTTCCTCGTGTGGACGCAAAACTTTTTGAATGTAAATTAAAGAAATACAGCATCTTTTTAAAAACGTGTGTAGGGGACCCATGTAATATTTCATAGGATTTAATAAGTTTTGAAAACATTTTTCTAGTCCAAATTTATCGAACTTATTTTGACTAACAGTAGTACCCGGCATTGCTTGGAGTAATTAAGCGTCGGCTAAAAGACAAATTATGCTTTGATAATATAGAAAATAACTCCCCTACAAATCATCATTGTTAATCTCCGTTTTTCTTTAGTAGACTCACACGTAACTACTCAATACTGATATTATTAATTCATATGAGTTCTCTCCCCAATAATAAAAGGCTAATATTAAGAATTTGAGGATTTGTTTTAAATAACATATGATGACAGATCAACCAGGAAGTGCTTTAGTCTGTGGAGTGTTCACAATCAAAAACAGTGATCTCTGTTTGCATACTCGATGCTACATACAAACTCCTACGATATTTACTAATGTAACTGCATTGTAATTTGTTAAATCAAAAATACTTTCATTTCATTAAAAGATTCATATATACATACATATATTTATATAAACTTTGCTTCATTAATATGAATAGATTGTACTGTGAATTTTGGAAGTACAATTTTCTTTCCAAATTGATGTCAAAACTTTCGTTCTTAGTTAGGTTTATAGAGAGTTTACATCTTTAACAATAAAAATTGGTCAATGGGCGACTCATTTTCGTGCTACTTAAATTTATAATTTTCCCAGGAATTATAAAGTCGTCTCGAACATTTATTTGACTTTTGAGTAGTTATTATTAGCTTGTACAATTTACAAATTATCACACTCAAAATGAACAAGTTAGATAAAATGTAGGTATTTCAAAAATTATTTTTATAGGGGAAATCTTTTTTGAGAGAGGAATGTTGCTAAGATTCCTCTATTTTTTGATAGAATGTTTGCATATTTTTATTAAATCTTTTTTTTATATAGAAAAAATATATTTCATAATAACCTTTTATGGAAAAAACATACAAAAATTAGCAATAATCAATTATTGGGGCATAATGTTTGTAAGTTAGTGGCACCATATTGGATTTAATATAATTAGTTGGTAGTATTTATACTTATTCGTTTATTACGACAACTTTGTACATCTACTCATTTCCACATTTCAAATAAAATAAATTTTTTGAAAGACTTCTTTCATTTTTCGAAAATTTGACGACACAATTTTAGTACCCCGCTTAAAATTAAGATAGCTTAGACGTATTTACATCATCCTTTTACAGTTTAAATTTAAGTCAGATTGGATCAGCTGAGTATTGGAGAAACAAGTTTAATAAATTCGATTTTCAGGTTTAAATGACAAAATATTTGTCTTCATAAAAAAGGATACAATACTCGAGTGTACATATTATGTTTTTTAACATAATCATTCTCAAATAAAGAATACATATAACAGCCAACTTTTTACAGACAACATGGATTTGATATACATAATATGTACAACACACATATATAATTGAAAAATAAAGAATATATATGTATATTCTTTAATTAGCATTGACATTGACGGAATGATGTTTCGATGTTTTGGGATTAGACAAGACGAAGCAAGCTTGTTTTTCTGTGTCTTATTTGAAACAATTATATTAATGTATTTCTCTACATATATCTATAACTAAAGCTCTTTTTAGGTGAGGTGTTCCATAGATTAAGAAACTCTGGTTAATATTTAAGTCAATGTAAATTATATGTGTCAGTACTGTAATCATGATTTTCTCATTGGGCATTAATTCTTTAAGGGGGGTATACATGTATTGATCATGGATGACTCAACATTAAGAAGATGAGAAATACTATTAATTATTATTATTTGGAGCCCAGGTTAAAGGGCCATTAACATATATTTGCAGGGCATCTGCATAATTTGTTTTAGGTTTGGGGTACCTCAGATTTAGATTAGCTAAATGGACAACGAACTCGGGAAAAATTATTTTTTTGTATTCAACGATACTCAGTCACTCCTGGTCCAAGAGAAGAAAATATATATTATGTAGATAGACTTCAAAAAACAATTCCTAGATTGTAATGGTAATACATTATAGAGTATTTCAAGTAGAAATGTGGCCCATCAATACAAAAGAATGCTTAAATGATTTTTATCAAAGCTGAGTCTGTACTTATACTTAGTCAGTGTTACTCCATCTGACCAATTACAGGAAAATTTAAATAAATCTTTCTTTTTTTTAAACAGAATAATTTTTTTTGGACTGTTAGTCTGAAATTTGAGAGATTACGTCCAATTGAAAGTACTGATTTCAATATCGGTTTAGTATAGTACCATTTAAAATGTATTTATACCCCTCTACCACTATGCACCGTTATACTGAACAACACTAATTTATAGTGAGGAAAATCAACTTTTGTAATCTCTAATGTTTTTTTATTTATAAAATCAATTAAAACTATTTAATTGGAACATTCCACATGACATTTTATTGCAAAAAATATTTATTTTAACTTAATTCATTAGCCATATTTTTTTTTTAAATACCTCCCATGCTTTATTTATTTTTTATTTTTTTTGGCTATCTTGTGACCTGTAATTTTAGAATAAAATTGCAAAGTTATAAAGATTTAGTAGTGGTGGGGAATCAAATTTCATTCACTTATTTTATTGTTCAGTTTAATGGATAATAAAAACGATTTGCTAAGAATTTGTTGGACATCTAGAAGAATATTTATCTTTTTATTATTACTATTTTATTGGTTATGAACACAAATGAACAAATTCACGGACTCTTATAAGTTATGTTTATTAATAAAAAGAAACATATCAAAAAAATCGTATAAGAAATAAAATATTTTAAATATTGGACATCACCATGTAGAAAAACTTTAATCGTCCGGATTTTCTCTCATTAAAGGGGATTTTGTTCAAATTTAGAATTGTTCTAGTGTAAAAAATATGTTTTTAACTTAAACGAGTTGTTAAACATAAAAGTCCTTATTAAGAAACGAGCTGGTCCAGAGTTAGCAACAGTACATAAGATCATCTTTAAACTTATTATTTTTAATTATATATTTTGGGATAAATTCATTTGGCTTACGAACTCTGTCAGTTAACTTTGTATGTCAAGAAAGTATTTTATCTCTGGTGGAAAGGATTGTTTGATGTATAAAAAAAAAGCCACAAGAGTGTCTATCAAAACATTACATGACCACAAATTTTAAAAACTAAAAGGAGTTCGAATCTCCGTCTAAAAATTCAAATTTCTGTGTTGCATTATTTTCTTGTGAAATAAATTTTGCTTTCAGCTAAGATTTTTGACATTTTATAATGTTATCGTTTAAAATCCTTTAAGTTTTGCTACGAAACAAGTCGTGCAAGACGTTAAACAGTCCCTATAAAGGTGTATTATAATTTCAACGTCAGCTAAAGGAAATAAGTTGATTGTTTGAGTATTTTATTACTCTATCAGAATTGAATATCATTTCTCTAGTTAGAATTGTGGATTATTATGTAAGAAAAACAAAGAAATGTGCCGTCTTGTTATACCCCTTTTGTCAAGTGATGTTATTATTCAATCATTTTCACATCCTGTCGTTCTTATGTATTTATTTATATATGGTGTTGCAAATAGATGGATTCATCGTAGAAGGTTTTAAAACTCCTTGTAGTTTCATTGTTGATATTTTTTTTAAAAGTAACTATCAGTAGCTGTTGAAGGAATGTAGTTATCAACGCTGATGAATGAGACACTACTTTATTCCTCATCAAGAGAGGGGTAGAATCAATATATTCTTTAGAGTAAAATTTAAACGAGAGGTTTTTTTGAGGATATTAATCTAACAAAATAGGGCTTGGCAAAGCTTTTATTCAATATGTTTGACCTCAGCTCCAATAATTATCTCAATACGAGGCCTACAACCTTTGAAGACCTTGACTATGTAGTCAGACTCGAGCTTGGTCCACTTCCTTGATGAAATCTTAATGAGACTGGACACTCCTGTGAGGAGTAGCACATACCCTCTACCCAGACGCTCCTATATAGAATAGTCCAATGAGTCAGTGTCTGAAGAGGAGGGTGGCCACATGTTGAGGTCCCAAATATTCTCTCTCAGTAAGGCCTGGGTCTTAGTGATGTGATAACACGGAGCATCGTCTTGAGTGATAACAAAGTTTTCCTCAAACTTTTATCTGGCCTAATGTAGTAATTTCTTATTCATAAGTCTGCATTGAGCCTCTCTTTTCTATCCTCAAAATGGAAGTGCAGACTTCCCCTGTGCTGGAAACAACGCCCAAGGCCATAGTTCCTGCTAGATTTTTGTTCTGAAGACATGTATCACTCAAGCTGAAACATTGTATGGATGTTCTACTCATTCACAGTTGGTATCAATGGTAAAAAAATATCTTCAGAAAGGAGCAAAACTTTGCACGAATTTTTGTTGGTCTTGAGAAAATTTAGTATCTTCTATGCTCTTTCCAACCGTCTCAGCTTGCTTTGTTGGGAGACAAGATGTCTCGTTGTTCCCCTCCATAATTCTGCACCAATGTCATTCCGGATTTCAAATAATAAAAGGTGTACACTAAATAAGATGAACCCTGTATAAACATATAAAATATAATTTATTCTATTCTTAACATCGAGATAAAAGGCAGTGAAAATATTATAATATTAAGAATAAATCATAAATTCACAATGCCGAACTAATGGTATTTAAAACATTTAAAAATCAGAACAGAAATATACGAGTATAAGATTACCATATTACAGGTACTCTGCATTCACGTAGTATGTGACCTGTCAATACAAAAGCAAGCTTAAATGATCTTTTTAGAAGTTGAGTGTTGATTACATTTGTATTCTTAGACGAATTATGGTCATTTTTAACAACATTTGCCAATTAACCTTTTGGAGGTGTCGCAAATTACAATTAAATTAGGAAACAAAAATAATGGTCGCAATAACAGGATGAGAATTGGACAAATTATATTTGAGAGGCGATATCGGGCCAATATAAATCTCTTAAATCAAACAGTTCTAGATAAGTTATTGGACATTTCATCTTATAATATCAATTTGAATGCAAGGCAAATAAGCCTATTATATATTTTTTTGTACAAAATTGTTTTAATGTTGATGCACCACAAATATAAGTTATAAAAAACCAAGTTAGGTTTTGAACTCAATCTTAAAAATTATTAAATTAGTTTTAGAATAATTAATTTGTAAATTTAAGGATATAAATGTATTTTGATTATGAAGTAGATATTAAATATAATTTGACAAGCTGTCCCAAAAAGGATTTTAATTTAATTTAATCTCAATTATGTTAAGGTTAACTGATTAGATCATCATTGACGGAAAATTAAAAAAAAACCCTTACTGTATAATTTATTAAAGCTAGAAAATAAAATAATTACTAGATGGGATACTATACATTAATTTATGGGATAAGAATTGGACAAATTCTTTTTACATACTATTCAAGATAAGCTGAACACAATTATAGATGTAAAATAGGATAAAATGGCTCTAGAATTTAGAGTCCACCTCTTTAAGGATACGTAAAGATGTATGAAATATGACCTGTTGATATTTAAAAATAAAAGAAACCTGACAATTTAATGTATGTTTGGTAGGAGAGCAGCTTAACTGTCATTACGTTTTAATAGACTAGCTGCACTCAGTTATGACATGAAGGAAATACACAAATTATACTCTCTATCTATTAAAAACATAGATTTTAATGTCGATCTTAAATTTTATTCTGTGTCCATGAAGGAATTACATTTATAACTCCCAAATCATCAATGTTACTTATACTTCGATTTTCCCTCAACAAGAATGAAAGATTAATGATAGCAGCCAATGAAACCCCCTTGCTTAATTAAGTCGTATTTATATACATATGATTTTACAAATCTAATCACAAGAATAGTGTGAAAGATTGCTCAATTTTGGGAATTTTAAACAGGTTGCTCATTTTGATCCTAAGACAGCAATTTGTAAATGAACACAAATCTTTAATTGTTTAAAAAAACCTTTTTTATATATTTCTGATTATAATATTTGCTAAAATTTGAATTTGTTAAAAAAAAGAAGCTTGAAATAACTTTGTACTAGTAAATAAGTCTTTTTTTATATATAAAATTACTCATAAATATATTTCAATTGAATAATTTGAATATATTTGTCATACAATTACAATCAAATTTTAACCGAATTTGCTGATAATGGGTTTAAATAATTTATGTAAAATACATAAATATGTTTCCAATTATTGTATTTAAATATAAAGCTTCTTGTTGGCGATTTATTTCGTTCTTGTTAATGAAATTATTATAATTAGTTTAACAAAGATGATGTAGGAGCAAAATAAACATTCAAGAGAGGCAAGAAAAAAATAGACAGAAATATATTGTTTGATCAATTTTTACCATTCTTTTTAACACAAATAGCTATTTATTATTAGTATTAAAAAACCTTAAAAGCATCATTAGGCTAAAATTTACTTAATGAATTAACTTATTAGTATTTTTGTAGGAGGTATTAGTGCTGGATCGGTATAAAAAAAAAGTTAAAAAGACCACAGTCATATCAGTCCAGTCCTAATAAAAAAATTCAGTTCTAGGACCAGTCCTTATCGGTCTTTTTTTGGAAAGTACAATAGCTGAAAATACGTAGTTAATACTACCTACGTAATTTGAGCCGCTCAATTTCATCATAATGCATAACCTCTGTCAAAGAGACAAGATACCTGAAGTTAAAAGTAAGAGATGTGTGACTAGATACGCTCTTACTATGATTCATTATTTTCGAAGTTCTGATATTCTTCAATCCTAGTTAGAAGTTAATAAAATAAATAGGTCTGTAGGATTGAAAGACCGAGTTATTGGTCCTGAGGACCGTAGAAAGGTAAACAAGATCGGACTAACAAAAAAAAAAGACTGAAAGGGATATAAGAAGACTGATTAGGCAATCAGTTCTAGGACTGATCCAAAATAATAATATTTTAAAAGCGCTGTTCAGAACTATTAACGCTCCTGCTAAATATTGAGATAGTGCTGTATCACGCTCACTATATCATTTAAAAAGTTAAAATAGGAAGGAAAATGCTTTTTTTAACTGTATTTAACTAAATAGTGTCTGTAAATAGCATTCATGTGGCATTTTATTCAATTTACTAAGCGTCTGTCTTAGGCTTAGTCAGTTGAGTGTTTTCTTGGGTATAATCCTTTTATTTAGTAATGGGGTAATAAGCTTATATTTAATACGAACAATTAGGCATTGTCATTCTACATAGGTACTTTACAAACCAAAGAAACAGCTATTCTTCAAGTATTGCTTCTCAAGTTTTTTGACTTGTGTCCCTGATTCTAACATAGAGAATATTCAATTTTTATATAAAGTCAATAATCAAAAATCTTTTGTCATCCCCACAGTACTGTTCTATGCGTTCTTATAGGGAGAGCCTCACCCTATTAGAAGGCCTGACTTTAATTATGTCCTTTCAACTAGTGGATAGTATGATTTCATACTTGTAGGTAGACATCAAAAACTCTAGTTTTGTAAGAAGTGCTAGTATATTTTTGTAAAATATATTTATGCCAAAAATATTGGACAAAAGCCAAATAAAATTTGATTACACAATACTTTTATACTATTTTTTAAATTTCTCACACGTCGATACTTTTATTGTATAATTGCAACCTTTTTCCAGAAAATATCCAGAAAAAGGCCTCAAAATCAGTTTGTTACCACTACTACTACGGAATTATTATTCAATAATTGTTCATGTCTTAATAAGAGCTAATTGAAATTCATCCAATCAACGCTCAGAACACCAACAAGGAGAAAAAATTATAGCTCATAACAAAATACTTTCTAAATTTGTGTGTTAGTGACAAAAAATTGGTATGAAGCATAAATAAAGAATCTTTTTTATAACAGACCTAGTCACTGGGACAAAATGAATATAATATTTGAGCTTTTTACATGTCAAAAATAAGTCTCATAACAAAAAAAACAGTAACTCATTGTTTATTCAATTACTCCGAGTTTCACTGTAGTGCGGCGTTTTATTTCATACGCCATATGGTATTATTGTCTCGATGTTTATAACTTTGAAATACAAATTATATCATCAGATTTAGTATATTATTTTCGTTTATAGACTAATATTTTTCTTCTTTTATTATCAATGAAACATTAAACAAAATTTTGGAATTTTTTTTTTATATTCAAGAGTTCCTCAATACAATTACTTACTTCTAAAAATACTTAAGTATGTAATTTTTTTGTTTATTTAAATGGAATGCAATTCAAAGGTGTGTAATGTCGTTTATAGTATCGTTATTGCAGTTCCTCTAAATACAACGTCAATGAATAACTTGTCTTTGTATCTAACGTAAGTGTTGGTTCATACATACAAATAATAAAAAGGTTCGAAGCATAACTATTTTTAACTACATGAACAACACATTAAAAGATTTATTATCAAAGTTATCATCCAGAACATAGATGAATTAAGTTTTGTCTTGAAAAAAATTACAAAGTCCTACGCTTCATTTGTTAATAATTGAAGATGATCGTTGCACGAAGTGTGTAAATGACTCACGGATGCAATATCTTTTTAAAACACATATAGCAACGCCTATAAAAATATGCATTACATAATTTGTTTATTTTGATATCGTGCAGTGATCCTTGTTTTATTTGTGTTCGTTGGAATATACTTGTACATACAAATATCATGTTGACGTAATTTCGTTGTCTAGAAAAAAAAATATTGTTTTGATTAGGCGTAATGGATATCGTGTTGCTCACTATATATATATATATAATAAATAACGAATTCCCTTTTTATCAAACTAGAGTATCTACTAGCTTTTTATTATGACATCTCTGCTATACTATTTATGTTAATTAAATCATTATAAATAAACGAGAGTTAACAAGGAGATTAGAAAAACAGTAAATCCAAATATATGTGGCCCGTCAACACAAAAGCAAGCTAGAATAGTTTTTATAAAATTAAAGTATGGATTAGATTTGCATTCTTAAACAAATTATCGATACTTCCTATCAACAAAATATTCATACATGTGTGGGCGTCTAAAACTGAACACTCTCAAATTTTTAAAAATGGTTAAATAATTATGTAATTTCTAAAGGGATCGACTAATTAATTTATTTAACATGAAAGATGAGAGTCTTAGACACATGTCTATTCAATATGGCCGCCCATGTTCTCCACTACCAACTCCAGCCTGGATCGGAAGTCGCTGCACGACTTGGCAATAAAGCTCTGGTCGAGTTTGGCTAAGGCATTCTTAAGGCAGACTTCTGCTGGTCTTTGGACTTGTATTGGACTTCCGACAGCATCCCCTTTAAATGCTCAAACACTACAAAGTCAAGGGGCGAACAATCAGGCAAGTGAGGCGGCTTTTCTTAAGATTGTTGAGAAGAATCTTTGCCCTTGCGAGACGTTTTTCCCTGTCCACAGGCTTGAGGGTTTGATGAGGGGATCTCTTGTAGACCTTAAGTCCAAGATCTTTCTTAACTCGCCGGTTCATGATCCTTATGCTGACGTTGAACTCCCTGGAGAGGCCGCTGACGGAGGCCTTCTTTCTCTTGTCCTCGGCATACTTTTTCACGCCAGCAGCCATTTCGTCCGACCTTCGAGGCCTTGACTTAGATCTTGTGTTCGCCTCAGGAGTAACTTTGGCTACCACAATGTAAACGGTGGTGCGGCTGCAGTTCAGAACCTTGGGAATTTCAGTGGGAGTTTTCCCCCGCGCGGAAAGTTCCAAAATTGCGACTCGACGTCTCTCCATATTATTGGTTGTTGTTTCACTGTTGCTATTTAGATTTTGCTGGAATTTTGTTTATAACTAGTTTTTGCCTCGAAGTATAAACCGGTTTGAACTCAATAAAATCACGAATATGTGCAAGGCGTAAAATTTAAAGGAGTGTTCAGTTTTAGGCACGCAAACCTGTGTGAACACTTTGAGGATGTAGAAAATTGTACTTGAAGTGGTCAAAGTTGATCGTCTTAATAAAAGAATGAGAAATTGATAATTTTGTTTGAAAGACTACATTAGGCCAATATAAGGGCATTTAATCAAATAAAAGTTCTTGACTATAGTTAAATAAAATGAGTATCTTAACCCTCATCTTAAAAATTTGAATAGACATCTTATAAATGACTCAAGTATCTTTTGGAAATATGTATGTATTTTTTCTTATTTTTGATCATGATTGTTTTTATATTGACGCACTACATATGTTACAAATATCCATTTTTTGTATAGTTGTAAAATTATTTACATTTGTTTTATACAATAGTTTTCCATCAGAACAGTTGTTTTTAACCTTTAAGCTATATTGCCAATTTCAAAAGCCCTAATTATATTTTTTATCATAATACAATTGACGTTTTTCTTAACAAATAAATTGTCGAGACCATTTTTCAGAAAAAAAATTACTTTTACATAGATTGTGTTTTATTTATTTTATATTGATCAACATGATCAATAGATGAAAAATGTATTAGTCCACAGAAACTTAATTATCCGTTTAATTTATTACTTGGAGATATAATTAGGAGTTATGATGATATATAAAATATTTTACTTTGTAGAAGACGCTCATTCAAGGTCTGGAAGACGGACCCTAGTTTATCTAGAGAATATTTTGGAATATTATGGAGTTAAGTCACTATTTTTTTATTCAAGTTCAAAGATGATTTGTTATTCTGTGTTACTTTTTCATATATCATAAATGTAAAAATCCATATTTTAGAAATAAAAATATGGAGTTCAAGTCAAGTCCCGAGTCTAAGTTCTCACTTCTGACAATAATTGGCCATTGTATCTTACATTATACATTTATTATTATAATGACAATCAGTAAATCATAAATGTATATTATTGAAAACTACTCTTCTCTTTGGTGGGAAATTCAAAAAAGGAAAAATCCAAGAATAAAATAATTTGGTATATCCCCACAGCAATTTGAGAGTGTGAGAAGTTGTTCATCAATCATACCCTTTATTCTAGTTATGACCCATCAGACTACGTCTGTAAGAAAAATAACAGAGTGACATCATATGAAAAGCGACATCTTCCGAAAAAGTGTTAAAACGCTGCACCTTTGTATCTCCTCAGGCTAACACTCACATTTTGTTACTTGGTTTAATACTTTAAGATGAACAAGAGCTCACTTTAATATCTCCTCAGCGTTACTTACCGTAATTTTTGAACACACACAAAATCGTTGTTCCGCTTTTTATTTTACTATTATTTACTCAAAAATAATACAACAGCTTTTGAAAATAAAAAAAATTATTCAACTTGTCAACAATAATAAAGTAGCGCACTAAAAAATGCTTAGAATTTACAATTCTATGCATCCCCCTTCCTCCCTTGATTTGCCGACTTTTAGATTGTCTAGATCCCTGTTATTTTATATAACGAAATGTATATTATATGTTAAAGGAAGTCACACTAACATACAACTCATTAATCGGTTGTACAAAATAGTCACATGACATGTGTCTATCCAAATGTAGATTTAGAAATACATTCATACTAATTCATTTTTTGTATTTACATTGTGCATACTACAAAGTAATCTCATAGTAACAATATCACAAAAGTATTTGCTGTAATGAATAAAATAAAATCATACTGAATTAGGTAAATTGATTTTTTCCGTCAATATAGGAATATTATAATGAAGATCTTAACAAATACATTCAGTATAGAAAAATGTGGATTATTCATATCTTAATTTTAGATTAAATTACCGACTGTCTAAAGCAATTAAAAGTTATAATTATGCGAAACAAAATAAACAACGAATATTTTTTAAATCATAAAAAAGATGAAGAAAAAAAAAGAATGTATAAATTTACACAGGGGAACGATGGAATCAAGATGCAAATATACGTAGAGTTATAAAAATAGTAAATAATTATAATCATTAATTAATTGAACAATTAGAACGATGTTTCATGATACAATACTTAGAGGAGGGTGAGGACAGTTGCAACATTTTTTGTAACTAGCTCAATTACCCAAAGTATATTAGAATTTTTTTTTTCTATACAAGATATTTGGGTGCAAATTATTTCATTTTTGAAAAAAAAAATGGGAGGTTTAAAAGTTTTTTTAGTGAAAAATACGATTGAAAATTTTTGATTCATTTTAAGAAATATTTAAAAGTTATGTAATATTGCATTTCTTTTTATAAAAAAACGTGATTTTTTATTAAACAGAATTTGTTCCAACTAATCCTTGAAGATGCATATTTTTTAAATATAACGTGGAATATTTTTCCATATATATATTTTTTATATTCATTATAACTATGAATAAGTTATAAGGTTCTGAAAAATAATATCGTTTTTCATCATTCTTAAACGTAAAACAAAGAAATATTTCGAGTTAAGAACAAGATACAGAATCGATACAAAAACTTTTATAATCATAATAAACACAAGTTTTATTGAAACATGACTCTGAACGATAATATTCCCGAATGTCTATAATCCCGGACTTTTCTGACAACTAACGAGTAAGAGAAAAATAGAGATCCGTGTTAGATTATGCGCACAAAGAAGAATTATATTCTTGGTTTCACTTAAAGTAAAGTGAGTAATGTTTTTGACCTTGTAATTGTGTCATTGACTCCCTTAGAGTAAAAAAATAAAGCCCTTTAAAAAATAAATTTAATCCCTCACAAACAGTTTTTGACCAACATCTCGAAGAAAAATTGTCAAGAATTATTTATTTTTTCCCTACAATAATCTGCATTACATTACACAATTGGAAATATAAATTTTATTGCTGTAGCTTTTGATGTTTGATTAAAAGGGACTCTTGCAACTCCCCCATCCCCCCCGGTCTCTCCTCCATATAAAGAAACTCATTTTAACCCCAAATTGAAAAAATATTTTCGGTGCATCAAAATAAATCCTATCTTGAATCATAGTCAAGCAACCCCAATATTACATTGACATGCTTGAATCAGTTATAGGCTTTGCATTCAAATTTGTGGGATAAATTAATACAACACAAAGTTTAAGCTGAAGTTTGGAAACTTTTTTTTTTTTGTTAAAGAGACTAATATAAATATAGTTTCGCTACTTCAACTTAAACTTGTGGAACCTCTAAAGTGGTTAATAAGAATAATTTGTTAATGGAGATGGACAAATATTCGTGGAAGAATACAAAACTATCCAGATTCAAATTTGAGACAAATCATTCTAATTTGCTTTTGTATTGACGGGTAATATATGTACGTTTTATTATTGTTATTTTTTTGTTTCTATGATAGTATTAATCATTATTATTATTAAAAAACTCTATCACATTGAATGCATCGTAATTAGACCATTCTTTTATAGTTAGACATTTATGTTAGCTATCATAATGAGAATTCAGTTTGAGAAGAAATAATTGCAAAAAAAAGTTACTATGAGCAGAATTGTATAAGAATCTTTGATAATAGTGGTTTTAATAAAGAAAATTATTTAATAAAATTTTACTTACTACAACATAATTAATTTTGCTTCAAACGAGAGCGATAAAATTATATTGCAAGTGTTTTTTTACTAAAAATAATATTAATTAGTTTGAAATTTTCATTTATATTTGGTCATTGAAGCAGTCAAATATTTCCATAATCCTAAGTTGTTGAGACATGGTCCAGGACCTTTTTTTTCTCGAACCAAAATTGAAAACTTGGATCGAAAATAAACGTAGACTAAAATTCATTCGATGAACAGAATTTTCCTTTTCTAAAAAAAAATTAGCACATCTTTTTTCTGAAAAAAAATGACGTTGGTCATTAAGGTCTATTTTTTAAAATTTTAGAACCAGACCAAGGTTATAACAAATTAGTCCAAATTATAACAATTTCACATATATGTATGTAGTATCGTTGAATACAAAAGCTTTCCTTTTGAATACAGCTTTATAAAAATGATTTAGTCATAATAACATCAAAATATCTTTGTTTTTTTAAATGTGAACAAAAACAAAACAAAAAAAGCAATGTGAGAAACAAGAAAAAGAACAAATAAGAAATGTAAAATACAAAGTTATTCAAAATGTGTATAGCCTTGAGATATTATGAATAAACGCGTCAAAAGACAAAATAAATAAATGTTTATCAGTTTGCGTAACAGGTCCTATAAAGAGTTGTTATATCATTTTGGGGGTCTAAACAACCATTTTTAATAACAATAAGACGCCTTTTTTTATTAATATTAAGAAAATGTAAGAAACTATTGTATGTCAAAATGGGACACTGAAATAAAAGGAATTAAACCTGACTGTCTATCAAAATTTTATTCTTTAATTGTCTAGTTTTATTATATGTCAGACACTAAAATGTATTTAAAAAAAGTTATAACATATAAATACAATCTTATTTCTTCAGTGCAGATAAAAATTAGCCATTACATTGTAAATAATAAGATATATTCTAAGTATCCTACTTTTCTAGTCCTTAATCAATCAAATAAATAAAAAATGTACAAATTTAAATATTTCATAGTGATATATTGGTTCTTTTGCACGAAAGATCCATCCAAATGACTATGAATTACATTTATATCTACCCAGCTCTCTTCTCTTGCCCTTCTCCTCTTACAGAGTAAACGGAATTCAAATTCAAACCTACACGCAACCATTGGTTTTGTGAATCAAAATGAAATATATTCCTTATGTACAGTGTCCGCAGACAGTTCTATTAAATGTTTAGTAAAGTACTAACGATTTAACTAGTTATAATTTGCATATAATTATAGGCATAGGTCGACAAAAGTTTCAAAAACATGCAACATAACTTTCATTTGAAATGGTCACCCTTATCCTTGACCACAGCCTGAAGTATCTCTGGAATGGACTTAAATTCTGCACAAATCATATCCACAGGGATTGAGTCCCAGGCCGCCACCAGTTTGGACTTCAGGTCGTCAAAATCCTTGCTGGGAGTCACACAGGCTCTGCTCTCAAGAATAGACCAAATGGATTAATCCATGACGTTTACGTCGGGGCTAGAGAGGCCCAGATTTTCTTGTCTTTAAAACCACTCAAATGGCCCTTACACCACCTTTGCATCTCTTTGGATGTGTGGGAGGGGCACCATCCTGTTGGAAGGGCTATTGCTCATTCTGGAAGTGCTGTTTTGCCAAGGGAAACAATACTTTCCTCCAGGATGGTGCTGATGTACAACTTGGTGTTGATCTTCACCCCGGTAGACACAAATGCCAAGAGGGACTTCTCTGTCTCAGTTACGGTCGCTCAACCCATCAAACTATGGCTTCCGCACTCTGTTGACTCCATCGCCACCTAAATTACCTTTTTTGCCCAGAATCCGATAATTTTGGTGGTTAAAAGCCTGGTCCACAGTGAAAATCTTCTTATCACTGAACACAATGTTGGGAACCGTGCCAGTCCTCAGCTTCTAAAGAATGGCATTGTTTCTCTGAAGTCTTTTAGCGTTGGTCTTGCTTGACAGGTGTTGTAGCCTTTCCATTTGTAGGGATACATCCTAAAGTCATCTCGGATCGGGTCTCTCATTGTTGTTGCACCCATTTTGAAGCTCTTGGCCATCTTGATGAGGTTCCTCCGGGATTTCTAGCAATCCTTACCTTGACCACTCTAGGCGTCCTTTTTGAACTTGGTCTACCTGATCTGGGTCTTTCCTTGATAGATTGAGTCTCTTTGTACCTCTCACTGGTTCTCTTGATGAGCATGGAGTTGACCTCCAGGCTCTTCCGCTTTCTCAGGATGGCTGGTCGAGATTTACCCTTTAGGTACTCCATGATTATAGCCTCTCTCTTGGCTTCCATTATGGTTAACAAAACTGGTATTTTATTCAAAACTGCTTGTTTTGATCTAGTTTCGACCCAACTAGTGTTTAAATATAATATATTGCAACCTTACATATAATTTTTTTTCTTTTAAGTTTCTATATAGGAATTTCCGTGGACCCTCTATATATACTCATAATAGGGCATGAACAAACTAAAAAAGTACATTCTTTCCGCAAGGTGGTGTGATAGTTTATAGCTTTTTATAACAAAACTGTGCATACTTACAATAATTTTCACAACGCACAACGTTACCTCTCTAACACAAAAATACCAATATGTTTTGTAATTAGATATCATTTCTTGCGTCTCACTTGATCCATTTTGATAAATAAAAAAAATAATAATAAGTTAAATTAAATTGATGCTCATTTCTAATAGGGCAGTATTACAATTTATTGTTGATCCCTAATTGTATTTCCTATATATATATTAGCCTTCTAACTATTCTAACAAAAAACTTGCCTATCACATAGAAATACAAATGTATAGCTGCGTTTTTGAAAAAACAGAAGTGGTAGTGTTTCAATGATAAATAGCAGTTGGTATGATTGACTTATTTGACCTCGTGTGAGTAACATATGATCAATAATATGTCAAAAAATCAAAACAGTCTTAGACTGTTTCAGGATTATCAGACCGAAACCCAACCCCTGTTATTTTTTTTTACATATTATGAAACAAAAAATAAAGACTGTTAAATTTTAAGAATTATTGCCGATTCATGTTTGTTTCTGTATATATCATTGCAAGTTTTTTTGAAAGGAGATAGAGTAGGTTTGAATTGGGAAATTAAGAAACAAAAATTAATTCGGAACTCCTCTGTTTTTTTAACGGAGATTCTAAGGTTTAGAGAAAAAGAAATATTCAAGTTGAACTATCGTTCGCTCATCTTTCATACCATTGTCAAAAATCCTTTGTCTTATTCTGTCTTCTTTTTTTTTCTCTTCTAAACCTTCTAATCTCCTTTTTTTAAAATTCTGTAAAGATACTGACCAATATGCAGCTAAAAAAAATTCTTAGAGTTTTAAGGGGTCCATTTTTTGTTAAAATTAAAATAGTCATTTGTTTGTCAATTTTTTTACTTTTTTTAAAAATACTATTATAAGACTGCATTGGCCTTGAAGGGGAAAAAATGTTTATTTATATCTGTATAATGCAACTTTTCTAGATGAATAAAGAGATTTTTAAAAAAAAGGTTACCACACACCATTTCTTGAGGCTTTAAACCTAACATGAAAAGGTACAACAAAACCTATTCGTTTGTTTAGACGTGATTGCCAGACAAACACACACACAAACAGACATTCGTATTTAAGTTTTAATATGTATGGTATATGGATGATTATAAAAACAATGGAGTTAAAGTATTGGTATTTTTTTAATTTGTGAAAGATAAGTATTTTACCTCTTAGAATAATATATTTGTGTATTATACCTATACTTTTCAGATAAATATATTTATTGATATATTTCAATAAATATTTTTCTAATACGTTATTTTTAATGAATATTACTTTTTTTATATATTTTTACTCGAGAAACTTGTTCCCCTCCAACAATACTGATGCCTTTAACAAAAATATATAAATTATTTTAATTGTAAATTACTAAAGCTGCATAATTTTGAACCCATTCCAAGTTCTTTGTACTCAACAATTGTTAAGAAATAACCCCTATTATTTTATGTTCTAAATATGATAACCTTTAAATTTGCCCCCTCCCCTTGTCACACACACACCTGTGAGAATTGAGGGGTCTAAAATAAATGCTGAATAAATTGTCTTTTCTTGAAAATATTAAATTTTTTTCCTTATATAAAAAAGTTTATAAAATTCCAGAATAAATAAGTATAAATGACTGTGTGCAGAGAGCTTCCCTTAGGAAAATGGTAATTTGCCAAAGAAACTGCCAGCAATTATACTCCATTTATAGGGATTCATCTACCAATATATCTTGTGTACAGATGGGTATGATGTATCTAAGGATCTGATGATAGTTTTCCCATCTGCAGATAGGCGACAATAAAATAGCCCTTTTAATTTCCCACATTGCACTCTAAGCACTCAGGATTTGTGTAGGATAACCAAGGGACCTCCAGTCCGTTAAAACCCGCAGCTTCTACTTAAAAACACTATTGAGTCAGTCATGCTCCAGTCCATGGGTTTTTCTATATAAAATTATTCCTCGGGGCAGATTAAAAGCCACCACCACCGCTTCAAGAACCATAAAGGAACACTCCTAATTTACCATTAATTTTTTATAATGGCAGCTTCGACAACCGCTATGTATATTTACTTTCTACAAATTGGAAAAGTCGCTAAATAAATCGCAAAATAGATTTATTGTATAATTGCGTACAATTTTCCTTCATGCAATTTTCCGATGGCAATATTACGGAGAATAATATTTCTGGAAGCCACAAATATCATCTAAATAAACTAGTCAACCATCAAAGAAAAATCTTATTCACAGTCCCGGTTCTCATATAATTTAGAGTTTCCCTTTATAAATATTGGTCTGTTTAAGGGAAAGAGTGCAACCAATAAGAGTGGTGACATTAAAGTTTACTGTTATGAGAAAAGTTCAAAGTTTGGTATTATAGTTCATGGACGCATCTTGATTTAAAAATCTGTTAAATATTAAAAAAAAAAATCATGTTTTTTCTTCAAATTATAGACTTAAATCAAGATACAGGATTTTTATAAAATTATAATTGTTGATAAGAAGTATATTTTGTAACAATATTTAAACAAAATTGGATCATTTGCCTCATGTTATGATGACTTTAGTTTTAAAGATGTTTCAAGTAAATAATACCGAAATACGAGGTATGTTCAAAAAGTAAGATAACTTTTCAAATTTTGCAGGCAATGTACATTTGGTATGCTTGATTCTATTTTTATTTTATGTTAGTATAGTCGCCACGAAAATGTATTTACTATTTCAGCTATATAGTATGTTTAGTGTGTTTGTGAGAAGCATAATGGATGAAGTATTTTGCATGTTCGCTGATTTTTGTTATTGAAAATCATGGATAAAAGAATTTGCATCCAATTTTCTGTAAAAATTCAATTAAGTGCTCCAAAACACGTGAATTGTAGACAATGACATATGATGAAGTTATTGTGAGTTAAAAAAATGTTTACATGTTATACAAACTCCTCAAAGATGGCCGGGAAGATACCAATGACGAGCCTTGCTCTGGACGAGCAAGCACGTCAACAATATATGAAAATTGTTTTTGAAAACCGCCGAATCACTATCAGAGAAGTTAGTGAGGATGTTGACAAATCAGTTGGCTCGTGCCATAATTTTTTTTCGAATGTTTTGGGCATGAGATGAGTGTCAGCGAAGTTTTATCCGAAACTGCTTTATTTTGTCCAAAATAATAAAAGCAAAATCATCGCTCATGAGCTGTTGACAGACGTCAATGATGATCCTGACTTGCTCATAACTGGGGATGAATCATGGTATATGGTGATGATTGCGAAACCAACATCTAATCGTCTCAAGGAAAGTGCCCAGGTGATCCAATACCAAAAAAAAACACGCCAAGTTTGATCAAATGTCAAATTTTTGCACACAATTTTTATTTTCGACTTCCGTGCCGTAGTGCGTCAGGAGATTCAACCATATGGCCGTAGGGTAAATAAAGAGTGTTATCTTGACGTTATGTGCCGCTTGTGAGTAGCAATACCAAAAAAATGTCTGGAATTGAGGAAAAACAATTCATGGTTTTTGCATCACGATAATGCCCTTGCTCACTCATCTTTGTTTGTGAGAGATTTTTGGCCAAAAACAACACCACAATCAAGCCGCAGCCACCAAGTTCACCTGATTTGGCCCCATGAAACTTTTTCTCATTCCCAAAATTGAAAAAACCTTTGAAAGGACGGAGATTGAGGAAATGAAGATTGCATCGTTGGAAGAGCTCAAGGCAATACCAAGAAGTGCTTATGAGAAGTGCTTTGAGGATTGGAAAAAGTGGTGGCACAAGTGTATTTTATCTTAGGGCAATTACTTTGATGGGGACAACTTCGACAAATAAATAATTATTTTTCTTAAAAATAGAAAGTCACCTTACTTTTTGAACACATCTCGTGTAGAGGTATTCTCTTTTGCTACCGCATATTAGGTCATAATGTTTTTGGTTGTTTTTCTTCATTTTTACAGTAAAAACCTCGTTTTTTTTATACCAAGTGTATAATATATCACTATCAAATATACTTCCACTTTTTATTCATGCCAAATAAGAAATACTATTATTTCTTTTTGTTATTTTAAACTAAAAAATAGTCAATAAACTCTTTAAAATACGACATTTTATTTATCGTTCCTTCAATGGTAGGCTTGATTTGTTGAGTATTAAATATATTTCTATTTTATAATCTTTCAAAAGAGATTTATGGATGAATAATTGTTTTTTCTTACACCTTCGTTCCATTAATTAGTCTTACTTCCCAATAAACTTGGCATGTGGCTTTCGTCACTTCTGTTATCACTCACAACTTCGTGTATGACATAACATTTCGGGAAATTGAAGTGAAGAAACAAAATGGTAAAGTTGAGTGGTTGTTATGATAAAAAGGCTTAGTAGTGTTGTTCCAGTACTGGATATCCTTAAAAGAAGTAGCATTTACGTTTAATATGGGTGTTTATTATGAACATAGCCTAATATCTCCGATTGGATTTATATTTTTCAGTTATATAGTTTTAGATATTGCAGATTTCTTATTTTCTTACTCAGAGCTTAAAAGTAAGACACGCTCAGATTGGGACGCCTTCAAGGTACACAAAGAAAGATAATTCAAGACTTCTTCTATCAGTATTGGTGTGGAAAAAATTGAGACTCATTGCACATGCCTAAAATGGACACGGCCCTTTTCTAGCCTACCTAAAGAAGTGGAAAAGCTCAACGTACAATGTCTGTCTGGAAGAATTGCAAAGTACAACGGATGGCCCGCCCTATCTTACGAGAAACATCTAGCCATGAGTAAGGAAAACGTAAACAGTCGTATTTTAAAATTTATGAAATGTAAACAAATAAAAAACATAATTATTTTAATGTTATCTAGGTTTTAGAATCAGATGTAGTAGTAAAATAACCTGTTCTGGGGTTCATGTTCGTTGCCTTATACTTGTCCAATTTTATTTAATGTATTTGTGGCAAGCAATAGTAAATAGTCAACTGGCATCAAGACACGGTCATAGTAACCATGTCACGCGCCCTTCTCCCCAATTTTCATATCTACATATACTTTTTACTGTTTTTCAAATTAAATCTCTTTTTTCATGCTCTGAATGAAGTGCATTTTATGTAACAAATTGTGATTGTGAACCGTCTTGATTGCGAAATAATGATAATTTTAACTTCAATTATAATTTCTGAAGTTACCATTTTTGGAATGTGATAAGCATAACGTTGGTCATTAGATAAATCATCAACAACACTTCCAGACTTTTCACGCAGGTGAAAAGTTGGAGCTATTTTTTGGAATTTATTATCAAATTCTAAGTTGTGAATAATATCCAAGACACGTAAATATAGTGCAATGTTTTTTTTAGCTGAATGAAAATATACCATTAGCCGTTGATTTTGGATATTTAACTTCAAGATAAATATGGCCAATATAAGAGACTCTTCGTACAAATCTTTATATGAAATGTTCTTGTGTTTTCTTAAAAGATATATTTCATCATTATTATCATACAACTTATAATTTGTTATTGTGATTCGCCTATCAAAAAAGAGATTTTATTTAATTGGTTTGAATCCAACGTTAACTCTTGATTTTTTTCGATATATTTTGAAATTAATCGATAGTATTCTACTTGTTTTGTAGTCCTAAATGATAAATTAGTATAATAAGATTTTTTATAGGGTATTAATGAACTCTGAAAGTAAATTTGATAGTAATATATATAATATACACTCATTATCAGAAAACGAGATTAGAGATGTAAAAATGAAGAAAAATCAACAAAATATATGCACGTAATACGCAATACAAACAGAGCATATTCTACAAAAAAAATCTTAATGTCAAGCTAATTAAAACAATCCTATTAAAATATTGCTGAAAGATATTTTTCTAATCTACAATACATTTTAAATGAAAATCATGTATCTTGATTAAACTCAACAATTTTCAAAGAACAACAAGAAAAAAACATTTTTGTTGATATTTTACATATTTTCAAATCACAATCCGTCCATGAACAACCTTTTATCGAACGATTGAAAGTTATTTTCTTGTTTAAATGAATAAAATGAAAATATCCTCGGGAAACAAATTCCAAAAGGAAATTGTCAGGAAGAGCAAGTTCGAAGGAATCAAAAATCATTTTTTATTTATCAATTCTCTGAGGATAATTTTATCTCCTTCTTCGTCTCTTGTACATTGCATCTTGATTAGATCGAAAGAGATTTCTATTAAACTTTTATACAGGAGAGTGCATCACATATTTCTAACGCAGAGTTATAGTCTCTTTCATATTCCAACTCAATAGCTTCCACAAATATTCCAGACAACTCAGTGGTCGGTACGTTAGTTTACATCAGAAATTGATCTAAAATGAAGAGCTTTTTTTGATTGGAGGAGTTATCTTATAACAATTTACATAATAGTCAGCACCTGCCATCATACGAGTTCAGCTAGATCTCTTTTCCATATTGTCCGTTCAAAATTCCCCGGTCAGAACAAAGCCAAAGTCTCAAACATTGATCAAATCAAGAGCAATTTCCGTAATTTGGTTGCATGTATGGATTAAAGACAAAAATATTTGAGCTGTCAATTAAGGCTGTTTCCAGGGTCACTTGTTCTTATTCTACCAAGAAAGGTGTAAAAATCTTTAATAAACATTTTTTTTTTAAAGAATCATCTCCAAATGTAGTTATGGAATCGCCATCGACAGCACGCTCGAGATTTATTCACTTGAACTTGGTGTGTGTACGTTCTCGCCCCCCTGATTCCTAGAGAAAGAATTATACTTTATGAATATGGATTTCACCAAAAGATTTCTAGGTTAGATGGAGTAATACTATAATGTTTACTTATACTTAATCAGTGCAACTCCATCTAAACAATTAAAGGAACATTTTAAAAAAAGTAGCTTCTCTTGAAGGATCTCAGAGTCTTTAAGCAGGACTCAATTCTTTCACATTTAGACGGTTCTGCCATTCTTTGATTAAGCGGAGAAAATGGATAGTCTGACGAAAATGAGGGAAGTCATGATTTGAATACTCCTTAAGCCGGCGATTGTACTCTCATGAAGCACCGAATTAGCTAGTTGCACTGACGTCTTCTCTAAAGCTGTTGGTGCTAGACATTTTTTCATTAATAGACAAGCAATTTATGTTACTGTTGTTATTTTGATGTCATAAAGTTCTTTTATATTTTCAAATTTTACCCTTCTTTTGTCGAGGTAAAATTTACATTCCAGATGTCATCCAATTATTGCGGATGAATTTGAAGAGGTGAGTTGGATCAAAGATTTGGAAAAATCCATGAGCCGACTGTTGAGAACCCCTACATCATACAGGGGATAACAACATAATTTTGTTTTTTATAATGTGTGGCAATTAGGTTGTAGAAGTAGTAGAGGGGTGGGGATGGCTTCATTCTAGAGGCAAAATTCTTAAGCTATCATACATTGGAGTACTGAGGAACTTGCGTTTGCTATCGAAAATAAATATTACCAAAAACTGGTTTGACATAACATTAGTAACAAAGTATTTTTCACTGTATTTCAATTCTTTATAAGAAGTGTTATAATCATACGACCTAACCAAAAATACCCCATTCTATCCGATAACTTGTTGTCAACAAGAATTCCACTTCATAATACCCTTTTTGTAAAAACCTGTATCCTTATTGGCAAAAAACTCGACCAACCAATTTTCAAAGGGATATATTGGGGCCAAATTTTTATCCCACATCTCGTATAATCTCATAATATATTTAATCGGTATCAAAAAAATGTATGTACGCTTGTTTGGTTAAATTTGGGTGCATCAAAGTAAAATCAGCTCTAGGTAATTGAGCCGAAGATAAAAAAATGTTGCAACTATCCCCAATCTTTTCTGTTACAAATTAATATATTCTGTTTTCCTGGTAAGGGTAACGACCAAACATTCATATTTTTTTGTGTTATCGTTGAAACAAAAATTAATTGCTTGGTTTTTAAACTCCATACTCGTATTGTCACGAACCCGATATTTGTGCAACAATTACGGTATCAAAAATTGGTTCTAGGTAATTTTGCTGATGGTAATTTCAACTCTTTGAGATTTTTCCTCATGACTTATTCACTAACTTTTTATATTATATTTTCCTACTTAACCTGACTAATGACACATTCCCTTTTTTTTATCGATGGAGTTTCATAGACTTTTTCAATCACCTAAGAAGATTTTGACCATGAGTAAGGTTGCCATTAGTATTTTCGAAATATACATATGATCCCGGATCTGAGACCTTTTTTCTTCATTATTTCTTCACTATTTCACATTATTATGATTCTTACGATCTATATATAACTGAGATACATTAGTAAAGACATAATGTAAAGTTTGAACCTATAAAATAAATAATAAATAGGCGGCGAATATGTCATCTGCAGCAAAATCTCCAGGGGCATAATTACCAGAGGCCAAAATGTTCACACCAAAATTACCAGTCATACAAACATTAGCGTCGGTATTTCGATTCTCTTGATACTTTTTCGATATGAAATATATAACAAATGTGGTTAAGGACAATTGACGTACACCTAAAATGGCGTCCGTAGGATTTTTATTTGAGGTGGTGGCTAGCACATTAATTTGATGATATTATAAAAAACAATTTACATATTTGCTATGTTTTATAGAGGACAATTTTCCAGCTCAAAAATTTATTTTGTTAGTGATATATGGGACAATTTTGTATAACGTAATGGGACTGTAATAACCTTTTCCAACATCAGCTTAGTTAAATACAGTTTTAAACGTATCAGTTCCCTCCTAACTCCATCCTATAGTGACCATATGCACATTGGTAGGCAATGGGTTATGTAATAAAAGTAATATGTGCATAGACATTTACCTATGGATCGAGTTCCATTATTCACTTCAAATTTCAATAGTAAATACTTATTTCTATTATAACATTAATAGATGATGAATTATTGATTCGAAATATAAAAGAAAAAATATGGAATTTACACATAATCGATCAGTCTTGAATATCGATTATAATCACTGTAATTTATCATTTATATAGGAAACATACAAATGTATTTTTATTCCATATATTGTCCATATACAATGCAATATTCATATAAATTATATTAGTTATTAATAACACTCTTCCGAAAAAAAAAGTAACAACTGAAGACAATGGTATTTGAAATCAATTTTTTCTTCATAAGAATGTATATTAGTGTTGTTCTGTGAACCGGTATTATTGTAGTACCTTGGTGATTTTGAATTTAAACAAGTTCTGTACTAAATTGATATGGAAACCGGTTTTTGTAGTACCATTATGTAATAAAAAATGTATCCTACCAATAACAGAACTCTCATAATTTATAAGCTATATAATTGTCCTTTATAAAACAAATAAAGAATGAAAATTATCTTTTTAAAAACAAATAAAAAATGAAAATTGTTCTTCAGAAAACAAATAAATAATGAAAATTTTCTTTTATAATGTCATTAAATTTCTAAGCTAACCTTCTCCCATCACCTTAAAAGAAATCCTGCAGACAACCCAGTATGTGACTAATGATATTTTGATTTAGTTAAAAACCACCTTTGTACAAGTAAAGTTTATTAATTACTTTTTTAAATTTATATGACAGCACTCATATAATTTTTACTATATTGAATAAAAAAGTATTAACACTAAAAGTATGGATTTTATTACTAAAAGAATCACCAAATGAAAAATCATCTTATGTTTTGCAAAATCTTGATTGATACAAACAAACTATATGATATATTATTTGCAAATAGTCTGTTGTAGACACATAATATTTACAATATAGAATAGTAAAACATATTTTATCTATAGACATAGTTAAATTTTTATTAAATTTTGTAAAGCACAATATTAATTTTTTTTTAAATCAACAAATTTATTCGTTAATCAATTATGACACTTTATCATAGTTGTAAGAAAAACAGACACATACATATGCTGTACAATGTACATGTGCAGAGATTAGGACTCTTTCCCGGGACCCCCGGGATTCTTCAAGGTTATTCAAATTTCAAGAAAATCCCGTATTTAATTATTTCATAATATAAGCTTAATTTAATCAAATATCATTAATTAAATTAAACCTCAAACTCTACATATTGAAGAATCATTCAGTATAATTTTGTTCAATTTATGCTTGGGGAATGATCAGTATATGTACGAAGCACCAAAATGTTTCTGATGATGAATTAAAAGTATTTTTTGGGGTATTGTAATACAGTGAATCAATTAATTCTGTTTATTTACTATATCCAATGTTACATTCTTGAAGGCCACAAATATATACAAGGTGCGTAAACACTTCAATAGATTATATAGATGGTGAAAAAATATTATGTTAAGTCCGATTCTTGATTACTTTTGGGGAAGTAAGTATTTGATCAAGAGAATGAAGGATACTTTCATCATCCAGAGAACAAATTCATTATAGAAAGCCAAACGATCAGTAATGACTTTTTCATTCGAATAATGTACGGGGTATGAATACCTAGCAGGGGGCGTGCAACATATTTTGAGAATTTACAATTTTTTCTTTTAGCGAACTGGCATAGTATACACGCTGAAATTTACAAAATGCTTCTTATTCCTTTGAATCTACATTTTATCCCACATACTTTTTGAGTATGCTTCTTAACCATTCACGTAAATCTGATGATTTGCTATTCTTTATTTATCTCGATAATGCCTTTTGTACATTTAGCAATTTTTAATAGTGGTTTAGTGTACTTAATATATAAATTGATTCCCAAAATTTGCATAAAGCGATAAATATGTTTTAGAAAATTTCTTCTAAATTTTAAATTTAATTTTTATAAGAAAAACAAACTATATCTTGTTGAAACCCCAAACTTGTGTTGTCAATATTACTTTAAAATTAAGATATATTTTTCATTAATGTTTTATGATATAAAAGTTTTTTTGCATTTTAATTGATATTTACTAGTGGAAAAATGATAAAATAATTTATAAAATAATACATAATTTAAAAGAAATAATTATTATTGTTAATCATTCAACTGTATATCATGTAATTAAATAAGTTTTATTTGAGGGGCTTATTTTGTGTACATTACATTAACCACGTTATGATAATTATGTTCACTTAATGAGGGTTAAGAAGATCAACCCTTCTCTTTTGACGAAAATCTTGGCAAAAATGATGATACCCAAATAACAATCATACAACGATGTTAAAAATCGATTTAACCCATAAAAACGGGACATTTTATGAATTTATACAAAAAAAAAAGTATCTTGGACACTCAGGTAATGATACAAAATGAACACTCTCCAGAACAAATGGTCACCCGACATAAAGCAGGACTTTTTTAAATACAATTATTAGGTCCTTTACGTTTTGTTATGGAAAAAATGTTCATACACAAATAGGTTTTTGATAAATTTATATAATTGTAATATATCATCATAATAGTAACCACGAAGATTTTTCTCCAAATTTGAGTCCGGATTACCTCTGTACTCTACAATAAATATTGTCAATTTCTATCAACAAATTATTATGATTAATCCTTTGGAGATGCTGTAAAGTTGCAATGAAAGAAGCAATAATTCCTCCCCTCAATGAAAAAACTACAAATTGATAGATTCTATTTAAAAACTAAATCAGGGTCAAATTAAACCCCATAGATCAAATTGAGGTTTAAATTATAGTCAATAATTTTGGGTATCTTGACTCATTCCATCAATTTGAATACAATGCTTTTAATTTGGCGAAAAATGTTCAGATTGTATGATTTATTTTTATGTTAACGTATTATAATCTTTTCAACTGCAATCGCATTGTTATTAATGTAGGTCTGAAAAATTGCTTGAAAATATATATGTCACTTGCAATTGATTAAAATGACATTATATAGTATGCATATATCTAATGTGATAAAAATACCTATTTTATTTTTTATAAAACTCAGGGAGTTGTATTATATTGCTACAAGACGGTGCCACTCTCTGTCACTTTTTACAAACGAATATGTCTAAACAACGTTCATGTCCCATTTAATTGATTCAATAATTAGCCAAAAAAATACAATGATTCACTCGTTAATACTGTGAATGTTTCATTTTTCCAACTCTTCTCTTTCTTTGTATCTCCTTTACTACATCCATGCACAATTAGACCTATTCAAAAGTATACATTTTTGAATTTTTATATGTTTCCGAATTTTTTTCACATTCTCTAAGATGTGAAAAGCTCGAAAATTATTTTTTAGAACATCTAAATATGTTCTATACCCAACTTCATCGGTCTTAAAGTTTTTCCAAAATGCCATATTAGATGAATTTGAAAAGTTTTTGGACAAAAAGTATAGATAAAACACACGATTGAATGCCAAAAAAAGACATTAAATTAAAATATGATTTTTTTAAATAATACTTTCTATATATTTCATTATCTAAGTATCTAGATTCCCCAATAAAATGAAGGTAAAGAGAAAAAGCTAGGTGCGTGTATGGCAGTACTAAAAATGGCATATACTCCCATCTATCAATATTATTTTTTTATTATATGGAACGACTTTTTGTGGAAAGGATATTATTATTTTCGAAAGATTACACAATTACCTCAATTTCTTACCTTAAAAAAAAATTATAATACAAATTTGAAAATCAAAATGATATGCCTTATGTTTTGTCTAATCATTTAATCAATTCAATGGGGCATGCCCATTGTTTACTTATAGGTTAACATCTGAAAATTAGATCAAGATATTTCCAAACTTGTTGCCTCTCCATGTATATTTATTCCTCTATGGTTGAACTTCATTTAGAGTGCATTATCGGACACTTGGGTATGTACATGAATATTATATTATGTATTTGTATTAAGGCCTTAATTGATCTTTCTTGTTTCATTAATATTAATAATAACGTTAATGGTTTTGAATGGAATGAATAAGGTCAATATACTTATTGCATGTGCCTTTTATGTCTACCTACAGAACATATGTATATTTTCCCAATTGTTCTGTCTTCCTTCTTTGTTTATTAAAAATGCATGGAGTCGTCCAAGAAAACAACTATTTATTGTTATTGTTACTTCTTCTATAAATATATTAGATAGAAATCTCTTAGAAAAATGTAGAAAAAAATATTAATAATGAATTAATGAGAGCTATATATATATATATATACAACAGTAAGCCCTCCATTCGTGGATCGCCATTTGAGGATTCAATCATTCCCACTTTTACATTTGAAATAGAATTACTCATTATTTGCAAGGAGTTAAATTATTCGTAGTTTTTGTTTGTTTTTTTCATTACGTACATCATATTATTATTTTTATTGAAGTACGCAACTTTTCATCATAAAAGTAATTAAAAAAAGGCCCGAAATTGGATGATGGTTAGTCAACTTTCGCCAACTATGGGACAATTATAAAGTATAATTGAGAATTGTTTACAGATTGAAAAGAAGTAATTCTAATTCTAATGTTCAGAACATTGATTAGGAGAGGGGAAGCAGAAAACATTGACAGTTGACAATAAATGCAACCGGCATAAGTGAAGATTTTTCTCAATTATTTAAGAAAGGGATGTTGTTTATTAATATTCCGACGTGTATTTGTTATTATAATTGTAGGTTTCATCATACCTTTGAGTGTTATAAATATTCATTTTTAATCCTACTTCTACCAAAGACTCTTAAGATTATGACACTTCAAGAGAAGGCAAATCTTGAAGAGTGGAAAGTCCTTTTCTGACGTGACTACTTACTACGACATCAATAATAGCATTTTACGATACATCAAGAAGATATAACTTATTTATTGAATATATCTAAGCTCATTCATTAGAACTTATAATTGGCTTTTTAAATGTTCGTGGGTTTGTATCAACCACGAATAATGAGGGCTCATTGTAATTGGACTACATACAAAGAGATGTATTTGATTCTATCGTAATTTCTTTTTCCATTTTTTTAGACTTCCTTAGTCCTACACTGCATCATATATTCTTAACATGTGTGTATGCATCTTTTGGAATGGCATTAATTAAATGTATGTACATACTAAAGTATTTGAACGTCTTATTATGTAACGTGATCGTACTTACATACATATATTGAAACCTCATATTTCAACTCTACAGTAATAATATCAGTAATTAAATGGGATTGGAAGCACGCTGCTTTTATGAGCACCGTATAAAATAGAATTTGTTCGTGTTATATATATATATATATAATATGTGTGTAGAGGTGGATTTATATAGGGTTGTAAATCGTATGCATTTTCAGTATGTAAAAAAAACTGAAAATCAATATGGTAACCCTGACCATCAGTATCAAGGAAATTTTGTACTAGGTAGGAATTACTTTGAGCCCAACTTGCACTTATAACAACCCATCAAATCCTCTGTATAACTCATTGTCATTCATGAGGAAACACATTTTTGGTTATACTTTATTCTTGGATCTTCTCTCCTCAAGAATTAAACAAGAATAAAAACAGCTTTAGATAATAAAAACAATGTTCAGGCTACATATAACTCCAGAATCAATCTTTCACGAGTGAATGGCCATATATTTCGATAATTTTTGTTCTAGTTGACAATCTGATGAGTATTTTTGTTTTTTACATCTAAAGAACGAGCAATCGTGAAAGACGGAGAGTAAAACTTGAGATTGGCTTGGGAGTGTAAGTGTAAATCCTTATCAGACTCAAAGTATCGAACTCTGAGTACTGTCTGTCTATATCATTGATAGACACGGAACGAGGTGTATGCTTATTTCCTTCACCTCAATGCTGTAAACAGCATATAAAAATGTGTTCAAATAAAAGTTGTAGATAGATCATATCGGATAAATTTTGTATAAGACAACATTTAAAATTAAATTATAAATGAAGAGGATAATAAAAAAAAATACAAAAAAATACTTTGAAACTATCAGTTCAATACAAAAATATGCATATTCTGAAAATTCCATAATAGACCTTTATTTATTCGTTCATTATGATTTTGAATGCAAATGAAGAGGCGTATCATTAAAAGTACATATAAACATTTTACCTACATTTTTTATAGATATGCTTGAGTAAATGACTCCTACTGACAAAATATTTTGTTGGAGTAAACATGTTTTCCAATCATATTCGTTGATGTCTTATATAACAATTCCAAATTTATTTACATACATACATATTCACATGAACTGTTTACATGTCCTAGTCACAAGGAAGATACTGCCTCTTGGCTTACATTTAATACATAACTAGCTTTAGATATACCAACTTAGATAGGCATGAACTTTATCATATTTCTGTGGAAATATCTTTGAACATTATATACGTATACATGCTTTAGAGGTTATGACGGGGTTCGGCATTTCACAAGTTAGAAATATTTGCATTGAAATGAATTTGCATTGGAAATGCTTTAGTCAATCCATAGTTATTAATGAAATAAAATATGAATCAAACCATTTTATGAATATGATTGATTGGTCGAAGATAATAATCTTAGTTCTTCCGATCGTGCAATATTGCTAAGATGATGAATTTATGAAAGCAAAGAATGAGCTTTGCAAATTAAAGTAATATCCATGTAATTTCCAATCTATGGTAATGGCAGTGAAACTTTTTCAGAGGATTCCTGTAAGTTTGATGGATACAATGAAAGACACGGATACATTTGAAAACTTTAAAATAAAGGGTAGAGCTAAATAAATTTTAATAGATGTCATTGATTAAGGAAATGTTATGAATATCTAACATTTAATCTATTCACATTATTATATGTACACAAATTGATACAGAATAATAGACAATGTTTAGCTGAATTTTCTCCTTTTTATAAGTGATTTTTATCTTTTTCGTCTATTTTCTTACTAAATACAGGGCCACACAACGTGACGGATTTTATTTTAGGAATATTTTACATATGGGCTTCTGTCATTTTTTTTTTTTTTTTACAAAGGACTTACTTCAAAAGATTTTTTTTAATACATACAGATACGTTTCTGGACAAAAAGGGGAAAAGGTGTGGGTATAAGTTCCAGCTAAATTTATTTTAATGCAAGGATTTATATTTAGAAGCGACATCTGTTGAGATGAATAAACTAGAAGATGATCATTTTATATACACGCTTGTAAAAAAATGGTTTTTTTGAATAAAAAATAAATTTATAAGTTGGGAACCAGTACTCTAGGATAAAGTTGAGTCCCCTTCCTGTAGGGATGGGAAATAATTTCATCCAGAGATTTGGAAAACTTGAATCAGTTGTCGACCAAAGTCCTTAGACCTATTCTTAGTCAGTAGCTGTCTCGTGATAGTGGTGGAAGAAATTCAATTGTAATTACATTTCAACGGATTTTTACTTCCATTTAATTATATTTAGCCCCAAAATAAATAATTACAGGATAAACAGTAGAAAGATTAAAATAATTACGTCAGTTAAACTATGTATCAATTTTTTGATAGTTTTTGCTTTTGTAAAGATTACTTAAAATGTTCAAAAAAACTTTAATGAAAATACCAATGGAGAAGAAATAAATTTTTATTTTAAAATAATCCTACCAACATGAATTATGGGTTTTAACAAAACATAATTTGTTATTCTTTTAATATAGCCATAAAATTTATATATTTGATAAATATTTCTACCAAATATTTATTACTGTATACGAATTTTGAGAATCAAATAAGTACTCATCAATTTTGATGAGGTTGCATCTATTAAATAAAATAATAGCTACAATTTTATATTTTTGTTGCCATCGTTGTATGCCTCAATCTTTACATTGCAGAAAAACAGTTTATTGAATTCTTTAAACCTCATAAAAAAATCCTAAATATACGAATAAATCTTTAAAAAGTATTATCAAGATCAATACAAAATTGCATGTAACCAGATTTATTGTTTTAGGAACATACTGAAAAGTATTCTGGATAAAAAGAAGATTCAAAAATATAAGATACCTTTTTCATAAATCTCAGGGTGAATAACATCCGAGTTCACTAACAGAGGGTTAAACGATATGTATGTTGGAAATACTTTTATAGTGTATGTTTAATTTTTGAATCCAAAATAAGAAAAAGTTAATCAATATGTCCCAAACTTTATAGATATTAGTTTTTGCTCGAAAGAAACATTTCAGTACTATGTCCTCCAAATATATACAAAAGAATAATTGTAGGTATCCATTCTGAGCTCAATGACCATGAAGATATATAATACATAAATATGCGCTTGATTGAAATGCCTTGTGTACTTTGAATTACTGATGTTCATCATTGAAATTTAATACAATCCTTGTTCAATCAATAATAATAAAAAAACTGAAACTGGAAAAAGAAAAAGAGATATTTCCCATTAAAGCAGACAAATGATACTTACAGACATCTTGATATAAGTAGACCCTATATGAAAAAAAAACTCTTTACAGATAGATGCTTATATGAGTAATGGAATTCATCCTATAAACAGTTAGTATTTACTACGCATTTTGTTTCCCACGATAAGTGTGCAAAATGAGTGCAAAATATGTACAATAATTCCGGTTATATTAATTCTTTTTTTAGAACACTTTATTATCTAGCTACAAAATGTTACTAAATTTCCGGGATAACTTCAAATTTGATCTTTCTCATTATTATATATATATGGATTAATTATATAATAGTGTTTCTTGTCCAAGCGGTAATACTCAGTTGTCATCCTGGGATATAGGACCCTTATATGTGGTTACAAATGTTGTGGTCATTGGGGCCTATAATACTTTACGAACGCCTATGGGCCATTTTTAAAGAAGAGATACAACTATAGGGACCTGGAGGACTACTTTTTTCTTGCCGAGTTTTTTTAAATTTTAACAATAAAAGGTAGAACCCATAAAACTTTTTTTTTAACTGTAGGGTAGAAAATTTAATAATTTGTGTATTGTGTCGGTCCTTACTTATTCGGTACAATTAAGTAGAGTCTTAGAACAGGTCCTATAAGGTCTTTGGGACTGGTCCTTAGAACTGATCAAACAAAAAAGAAAGAAATATTGAGTGACGCCATTAATGACTTTATAAGTTTTTAGGAATAACATCCAGAACTAAACTAGACTATGGCGAGACTCATCTGGAATAGACTGCAGTATTGTGTCCTAAGTAAAAACAGACCCAACACTAATAATGCTGTTATTTATCAAAGCCATAGCTTCATTTAAGCAATATTTTTTGTACATTTATTATATTTTTATATAAAAAGGTATACTCGATAAAAAAACCTTTTTTTATTATTTAATGTAGAAATGAAGTTATAATTTTATGAATTACACCATTTATAAAATTATAGGGGTTCTTTCATTATAGGTTGAATCATATACTATATACGTTAAAAAAAATTAATGTCATGCCTTATTTATTTATTTTTTTCACAACAAAAATAAATAAATAAATTATAACTTAAGCTATTGCTAAGCTTTGTAATTATTTATTATAGTTACCTCTACTTGTTTTGGCTTACGATATATCATCTATCCAATATTAATCCACATGCCAATTTCTTCATTTTTAAGGCATCAGAACTCAGAATTGGATTTAGTTATAAATCCAAAAATATCATTTCTAAGCATGTTTACTGTGAATAATGCTACATACCAAATATTAATTTAGTACGTATCTTCGTGGAAATTTAACATGGAGTGACCTATAGAATATTCGATGGAAGTTTATCAACGTCATTTATTTTTTCTCCTCCTGAGTCATAGATATTTCTTCAATATATATATACTTTATGCACTTAAAGTTCTTCAAGCATAATGACATCTTTCATTTGTAATTCTGTGGATATTAATTTATCAAACAATATCCCCGGTAAGTCATAAGTTTGGTTTTTTATTAATATTTGTCAAAAAATATTGTTAAGAGTAAAATTTGTACTATTAATATATATTTTAAAAAACACGAAAAAATACAATCGTTGCTGAAATTTATAGTTTTGCATTTTCAAATTGTTGAACCCAATATTTTTTAATCTGATACATTATTGTTTAATAAAGACTCATTTGAGAAAAGGAAAAATACCCTTTTTATTCCATGAATAACCAATATATAGGTATATAGTTGTACAGATAAAAGTTTAATAAGGACTATTTAATACAAATGGTTCACATTATCTGATGAATAAATTACTCTAATTTTAAAATAATTATCCAGGATTTATACTATTTATAGCATACTTATTGAACGTTTTTTTTGCTATAAATCATACGAGAATTTGGGTTGTATGTAGGTACTATGTACAATTTTTCAATGGAATAAAAAATATAATTAAAGCATAAATCATTGAAATAAATACATTTATGATAGGTTTATATTTATTTTTTTGAAAGGTATTTTTTTAAGGGGGGGAGGACTTTTTAATTTTATATTACTTATGTAAAAATATACTTTTATGCTTACAAATTCATGCACATACTTGTGAGATTGCAAAACTGCAATAAAAGAATCAATATATTCTAATTTTGTCCAATGGAATCAAAAGGGCAAATTATTTAGGTTAACTTAGAGAAAAATATTTTTTTGTTACATACTCGTTTATCTCACTAATATGAAAATATACACTATTTTTTGGTCAGATGTCGATCTTTATAAACCCTCCCTTATAAGTGTTCTGAACACTGATTGTTTAAATTTGAAATTGATGAAATGTTAAACTGTGGACAACTCTCAACAATTATTGAATGACACTTCAATATTTGGGGAGATTTTTGCAAACTACCATGTAATTTGTGCCTTTTTTATCCTTCTTTTTGGAGAAAAGGTTGCCATATAAAATAAAAGTAACGCTGTAATATATATATGTATACATATATACAATTGCTTTGAATACATTATTAAGTAAAATAAGTACGTGCCCAAATCGGGTGTAAAAGTAGTCCAATAGAATTAACTTTGCTCCATGGCATCCTCATAGATATCAGCCAGCAATGTTTTTCCAATTTATTTCCCTCATTAGAGAGTAGTAATGTGTCGACTCAAACAATTAACGAGTTGAGTCACTTTTCGAGGAAAATATATGGGTCGACTTCTTATTTTATTGCGTTGCCTTGATCTTTATCACTAAACCTCATTATATATTTTGAGTTTCGTGACATTGTTCTCAAGTAATTTTCAAATACATTACAATTTATCACAAGAACGGGCACTCAGAAGAACAGAAACCTAATAATCAAACTGAGCTTTGTATCTCAATTTGTTTATATTTGATTAAGTATTTTTTACATTTTTTGTAAAAAATGACCTTTAACTTAAACCTGGACCTTTCAAAATTTAATGTCTTCTACTGTGAATATACATAGTCCACATGTTAAGTTTCAGATCAAAATTGATCTGAAAACTTTGGCGTAATTCTGGTGACTTACAAAAATATACTAACTAAAAAGCAAAGGTCCAGAGGAAAGAACATAAGCGTTTGTTCAACTTCGTTCGCAGAGGTAATGAGACACGGTGTGACGTATAGATACTGATTCTAGTACTCAAAGAACCTATTGAATGACACTTTTATCCTAACAGGACAAGAGCAAACTAACACAACATTTAAAGATACAAAATGGGGAGATACTCTTTGTCCAAGTTAACAAAGCTCCTACTGTAAATCTAAGCTTTTAAAAATGATGTTATATAAAACTGATAACGACCCTAATTTATAAAGCTTTGTAAAGCAATATTAAGATATATTTATTTGAATATGAAAATTATATAAAAGCGTATACTATACATACCATTTATTGAGCATAAATTTACTATCTCATTATATATAGATTGGATACAAATAAAAAAAACACCCATTAAAAAATGAAATATCATAATACTTAAAGCAAATTTTTACTTAATATCTTATATACCTATAGTTAAGAAATAAAAGTCATTTTAAATTGTTTAGTTATCGCATAAAAGGCACATATTTTGAAATTTCTTATTTGTATAAGTAGTATTTATATAATTGTGTATATAAGAGGGGATCATTAGACCTACGACTAGTAAGAAACAATATCAATATATCACAAAAAATAAAAGCGTAGCATGTAAAGTGATATTTCCCTATGACGCACACACAGTCGCAACAATGAAGCTTGTCTTTCATGACAAATTTGGTTTATAGGCACTTGAGTAATTTTTGACATAAATCACTGTATGTACATACATATTTTAGTATGTAGGGACGACCTGGTGCAGTTGCAATAATCCCTTTTTTTTAAACATAAAAAAGATATAACGATATAATTTACAGCAAAGTTGTATAATTTAATGGAAATTATTGAGAAAAAGTAGTTTCTTAGGAGCTTTTTTTTGTTTTTTTTAGTTACTGATACCATTTGAATTATTGATTATTTTCCTATCAGTTTATATAAATTGATCAAAACTCACTCAGTGAGGACCAATTTGTGACATTGTAACGCTCTATACAAAAGGGGAAGTGCTGCAATTTTGGCTGGCATTGTTTATTCTTTTCTACTATTTTATATAATTACTCATACTATCAAGCATGTTTTTTTTTTTAGTCAGAGCAGGATCCTAAAGAGTTTTTTAAGAGTAAATTTCTCCAATCTATAATACGAATCGGTGATTTATAATATAAATCCTATTACATCTTAAGGCGGGTTATCTCATCTATTGTGCCTGTACACGTTTAAGTGTATATATAGGTATAAATATAAAACATACATACATATAAAGGATATCGGGTGAAGAGTTGCTCTCATAAAAATATCATTGATATATATGTGTATATATTTATAGCTATATATACACTTATACGTGTACTGTACACGCACGATAGATGTGGTAACCCAACTCTGTCTAGTAGTCTACTATAACACTTTGAAATTTAATAATTCAACATGATAAAAAGTCTTGTTATGTATTAATAGAAAACAAATACTGTCTATATTTGTAATTTCTAACTGAAATTTGGTACTTTTTGGTTTTAGGATGTTTTACACCAGGAATTTTTGCCCTGTGAACTTCAGCCTAGGGAAGTTTCGTTCTCATATCTTTCTTCCTCCTCCGTTTTTGCTGCCTAGCAACAATTTTTGTTTTCTTCTAGCTCTATCTACTATTAAAAATAAGAAGTGAAGGGAAGATTGTATTAGACAGTTAATTCGTCCTGGATGAACACTTATGAGAATTCAATCTGTTCAATAATTTTTTAGGTAGTAACATGAAGAGAGATTGCATTTGCCAGTTTATTCGTCTTGAATTGCTGCAATTCAAATGAACACTTATTGCCGCAATTCAATGATGACTTGTGAGCATTCTATTGAAGCATTGGATATTACGCAGGATATTAATTTATTTGGAGGTAAAGTAATTTTAAAGTTGTTATGTAGTTGGTGCAAGACAAAGCGGTCTTTACTTTAGGCAAGTTAGGAGTAAGTTAGTTTATTGACATGGGATTGAACAGGATTGAATTCATAATAAACTTTTTATTTATGATTAAAAAAAACATGAACAAAAAAATTGTTCATCATAAATTTGGTTTAGCTACTTACTGAGAGGAGTGTTGCTAATGATTATTTGGTATCTTTACAATTTGGTGGGTTGTCTTCAAAGCATGCGTAACTGTTTTGCCGTACACAATACCTGTTGAGGAGTAATTTTGACCAACATTACTTTTTTTTATCAAACCAAAGAAGCTACCAAAAATAAATGGTTCTTGGGTTTTTTTAATTATTGTTTTAGAATAAATTAGGTACTTTAATATTCGATTCAAATAGACAAACATAAGTTATTAATAACAATATTTATTTGAATTTTTAAATTATTTGACCTCCACCATTTTATGTCCAAATGCGTCCCCGCCCATGCGTCCGTGGAACGAAAAGACTCATACTATTATATGTATAAATATATTATGGCAAAAATAAATCCTCACACACATAAATTAATGCATAAAATGTGCCTTCCTCCACTTGAAGTCATTTGTAATTTATTTTTGTATTCATTAGTGTAAACTAACCACATTTAATTCAATTTTAATTTATTTAAAATAAAAAATATCAAAAATGAATGTTGCACTCTTTTATTTTCATTTCCGAGTTTGAGACAGAGTCATAAAAATTATAAAAGTTGAAGTAACAGGACTGACTGTGTTTATTCAAATTTATTTGTTTGTGTTCTGTTTTCCCCTTTCTTTTTTGGCTAAAGTACACCAGTCAAAAAATGTTTCAAATTCATCATAATAAGAAACGACATTCATTTAATATGAATGTTATACATCCAAATTGGATTAAAATTCCCTCATTTCAAATTATTCCTTTTAAAAATTACAAAGTACTTCAAGTGAAGGAAGGCATATTTGAAGCATGAATTTTGATGAACAAAAAAAGAGTATCGCCACCGTCAAACATGGTAGTAGAAACATTATGGTTCTAGACGGGGTTTCCTACTAAGGGGAAAGGAAGATTTCACTGCATGAAAGGAAAATCTTGGGTGACAATACCATCAATCCCTCAGGGAGGTAAATTGTATAAGTTTGTAAGAACGTCATACTTCCTTCTTCTATCTCGATAACGGAGACAACGACAGCAGATAGATTAAATTCAATTATCGCAACCTTGTAATAATCTAGATATAACTTCGCGAAGCGAAGAATATATTATCAGAATAGGAGAAGGATCTCCACTCATTCGATCACAATTGCTCAAATAAGTTTCCATTTAGGATTTGACAACCAGATGAGTTTGTTCAGTATATTTTATTTATGTATGTTTTTACATAAGCTTAAGTTTCAGGAGTTAATTGATAGGATGACGTAGAGGTTCCTCTCTATGATACTTAATTCATGCATCCTTTAGTTATACTACAATGATTCATGGTAGATACAAGAAAAAGTTCTAGTGCTTTACTTAATGATATGTGATTTCCTCCGGCCTCATCCTTGCATCCACGGATCGACTCTGAGTCCCTCTCTCTCTAGAATACTACATAAGAGACAAATTAACAACCTCCTTAACATATGTAATGAGACCTTCCATTCACTTACATGATCCTGCAGTCGCTAATTTACCGAATATCTCGATAAAGTCGATATTCCTCTCATCCCATTCTAATAAAATATTCTTTGCTCTGCAAAGTTATTTCCTACCTATTAAAAGGTTGCAATAAGTGAATTTTAACCATCCACTGTCGGTGTCTCCAATTTCGATATAGAAAGAGAAAGTATGACGTACAGGGAAATTTGGTAAGTGTACCCCTCAGGCCATGCACTGAAAAGAGGTTGTGTGATGAATCTTCCAACATGATTATGACCCACAATACGTCCATGTCAACAAAATAGTGGTCCAAGAAGAAGCACATTAAGGCCATGGAGTGGCCTGTCCAGTCTCCAGACCTCAATGGTATAGAAAATCTTAATTATGGGGATAACTTAAAATACGCAATGGATCCAATAATTACATATTTCCTCCACTGTAATGGGCCCACCGTTATTATTTACTCCTCTCTATTACGTAAATTTTGAGAGGTTAAGAGTCCTTTTTTTACAATTTTCCTATCAGCAATCTTCCACGTATCCAGACATGGTCAATCATCTTTCTCGAGTCCTCACTTTGCTTGACGATGGCCTTCTGGAGCAATTCCGGGCTCAATCCTCTTGTCGTACTGTTTGCTCACGTTGGTGACTTTGGTTTTTCTTAGCAATCAACAGCTAATTATATGTTTTACAACATTGTTAATAGGGAAATGGAAGACAAAAAGATTCCTAACCTCTCATAATTCACATAATAAAAATGTGTAAATAATAACTGTTGGCTCGGTATATATGTTGTCTTAAAATGCAGCGAGTTTAAATCAAACCGACTTGGAGTAATTGAGTTTAAAACAAAAAGTGTTGCAACTGTCCCCAGTCTCACCTACATTGTACTTACATATTGTTCTATGTAGAGAATAGCTAAGTCATCAATTCTCTAACGTTTATCAAAGTACAAAAATATCACACTCTGTCAATAATATATATTATATGTACCTTTAATTTTCTTTACCTGGGCATATACGATTCTGTGTTTACTTACCTACATATGTTGTTGTTAAGTCTATGAAGATATTATACAAGTCCTGTTTCACTTATATTTCTTTCCCTTAACCACAACCTTGAATCAAGAACACATTACACGGTGTTGTTGTTTGAGGGTTTATTCTTCTTTTTTTAGAATTCTTTTTCCGTGATTTCTAGATATAATAAAAATGGAATGTAGGTATCCACTTCAGATTCCCTTGATTCAAGGTCATTGAATTTCCTTGGAATTACTTATCGTAGTCAAATATACATGAGAATAGTAATTACTATTCAATAACTATAATATTCTTTTTCTTAAAGAATATGATACAGTAATTAGTAGTGTTGTGTCGATCCATATTTAGGGCTAGAGGCCCATCCTGTTCAATTTCGTCTGGTCCAGTACAGTCCTGAATATCAGTCCTAAAACTTATAAAGTTGGGTCCTTCATGACGTCACTCAACTTCATTTCGTCTATTTTAAATCAGTTCTAGTGATGACAGTCAGAAGGACCAACGTCCTTAAGGACCGGTCCTATGACTGGACTGACACAACACTAGTGATAAGAGTCAACAAGTGTTTAGCAATTTAGTGAACTTATTTATATAGAGAAAATACTCTAAATTTTGATAAGTTAAAATTTTTACATTTTTTAGGGATGGGATTTTTATGTGAGAAAGTTGCAGTTTTATTCTTGTGGCACTCTACTAAAGTACCATATTTATTCATTGTTATTTTATATTTTGTTATCGAGGTTGTCCGATTCTATGAAGTTAATTGATATATATATTTTTTGGTTAAATTATTATTTCAGCTATCTTGCCGCCTCTTTCCTCAGAGTCTCTTTCGTACCATTATTACCTTTACAGTGGTCAAAAAATCATTTTAACGGATTTTTTTTTTACCTCATCCTAACAAACTTCATTTTTCATTTGATAATTCCGTGTTTTAAATTACAATAAAAAAAGACATCATGAAATATCATTTTCCATTTTCAGAGAGGAAAAAAAAAAGAATTTTCATTTCAGCAGTCATGTATCCATAATTAAACGGATTGTGAGAGGAGATAAGAGAAATGAATTTGACCTTCATAATGGATTTACAGGTAGAGAGAAAAAATTCATCAATCAGGGCCCTAGTAACATCAACTGCATTCCATTTTTTTTATATGTTCCTAATTGTAAGTTAAGGGGAAAATATATAGGTAGAAGGTCGTTTTGGGTATTCTACTACTTTTTTTTTTTTTTTTTTTTTTTTTTTAAACTGTAAAATGCACACTGCATATATATATATATGTGTAAATCGATATATTTTACGAGCAGAGTAAGAAAACCTTTTTACCATGGTCAAAGAAAGGAGAATTCCAGCTCTTAATTGCCACATTTTTTTCTACAGTTCAATTTTTTTCCATACTTTACAATACTTATACACCTAGATATGTGTAACAAAAATTTAGATTTAAAAAATAAAGCCCATTGGTTAAATCATAAATAAACTAGAGTATATCATTCCTTCAAATTAGTACAATTATGTCCTCATGTACTGTCCCAAAAATTGTAAAGTGGCCTCTCCACAGGATCATTTTATTCCAGAGTAAACTCTTACATCAACTTACTAATGGAATTCATTTGTTAACACTCTATGTATATATTATTGTAAAAGATGTTTAGAGAAACAAAATTTACGAGAATTATAAGCCCTTGAATATTTTCATAGAGTGCAGTTTGAGTCTCTAAATATATTTATCAGCTCCAATTTAAGTTTATGAATAATTTCATCATGTACAGTTCAAATCTTTGAGTTAGATCCACTATAACGGTGACATTGTTTTCTTGAGAGCAAACATTTTCTAATTAGTTACCATTTCAATGTATATGATCCCAGGAAGATTGAAGTGTATCATGTATTTATCTCTTAGAAAAAAGGAAAACAATTGTTAGAAAGTTTGTTGAAAAATAGCCTGAAATCTAATAAAGTATCTAGTCTTAGCCCATTCACCACTGATAGCATTTGAGCCGAATTAAAGTCTCAAGTCTTTAATTGTCAGGAAAGTCACATGTCTTCACCTCTGATTGAAGTATTTGCCATTCTTATAAAGATTGAATGTTTATAACTAGTGATGAAAATCGTGTGTTTTTTTAGGCATTTCAGATACCAAAAATCAACATGTAACCTTTACAATTTTAATGTTTTGGAGGAGGGCAGCTAAGCTGTCATGACGTGTTATTCGATCAGCTGTACAAGGGAGAAGGGGGAGAAGGAAATAAACAAAGACATGGGAAAAAAATATTGCAATATCGATCCTCAATTCAACTCGAAGTCTAACAAGGACTTACAATTATAATACTGCAAAATAAGAAAATAAGTTCACTACTCAAGAGTTAAATAATAATGACAACAGCTGAGGAAAAGAAAATTCACTCCTTAAATTATCAATTTCAAAAAGCAGGCCAACTAAAAAATAAACACGATTTACATCACTATTTATACCTCTTGGATAGTTGAAATAGATTGATGAAGACGTCACTTATAGGTATCTATGATGATTTCAGTGAGTAATTTTAGTTTCATGGGAATTCCGATTATGACGTGTCCTTAGAATTGAGTACAGAAAGTAAAAATTTGGGACCCATACAATAATAAAATTAACTAATAACTTTGTATGTTGTTAATATCATACTTATTTTTTTATTTGTTGTTCAAGATTTAGTTAAGCTAAGAAAAAGATCACATAATCAATTTGATCCATATGCATACTCAAATTGATCCCTTTTAAGTAATACAGTTTTACGCAATATATATCTTTATTCAGGCTAGAAAACTGATTGGTAGTCTTAAAGAACAAGAAACTAAGGACTTATAATATCAATTTTTTATTAATATTCTAAAAAACATTAATTAACGTGTACTTCCCAATGTTAGGAAATTAACAGCACATATATATTTTTCTACTTATATTTAAAGTTTTAATCAATGTTTTGTTATATTTGAAAACATTTATTAGTCTAAAACAGTAATAATTAATTATTAGTCAATTAAAATGTTTGATGGAAGTATTTATGCTCATCAGGATGTAAGGGTTACTATATTTTAGAAATGAATATACTTAAAAATTGTTAAGAGAATAACCAAAATCTAACCTCACTTCTTGATGTGATTACTTATCGACCGGTTTTTCTTTTCCCCCTTGATTAATTAAACACATAATATTTAAAATTCTTACATTGAATTTTATTTTTTTAATTATTATTTGGACATTGTATGTATTCTGTATTGGATTACAAACTTTTATGATTTTTGACTAATATGTGTAAATAAAAAAATATGCAACATTAATAAATCAAAAGGGGGATTTCTTTTAAATTTAAATTCTATTTAATATTCTAACCACTTAACCTCTAAACATCCCTCTGTTGGGTAATGTCAGGCTATGTTCCATCATTTGCCAAGAATGAAAGTTGGAGGTTCGAAGGCTATCAGATACCGCCTTAGCTCTAATCATAAACGATGGCGCTGTTGTTTATTTTTTACGAAATTTCCAGGAAACCAAAGGTTTTGGGTTTGGGGGGAAGTATAGATGCAAAGCTGATTCTTAAAGGAATTGACGGAGTGGAGCTTGCAGCTTTGACTCAACACGAGAATCTCCTAGGCCCAGACACTGAAAGGATTGACATATTGATATTTTTTGTCGATTCTATGGGTGATGGCGTGTTGACTTTCTTAGTTGGTGGAGTGATTTGTCTTGTTATTTTCGATAACGAACAAGACTCTTTCCGGCAAAATAATGTAAAAGTCTTTTTTTTTTTGTAATGACATTTCTTCATAGAGGAACTGACGGTGTCTCACCTCACAAAATTGCGCAATAACATGTATTTGATGCCCTGAGATGTTCTTAGCTACACGTGCACTACACTGAAGGGATCAGCGTGTTTTCCCTGTCCAAGAAGTTCGAGTAACCTGTTGAACCAGGAATTATCAGTAAGTGTAAGTCATAAGCTTAGGTTGATTACGTCCTTACCCTTTGTACACATCGGCCGTCGCCACTACCGATTGAAGGTTTTAGTGAGGTATTTGCATCGAACCTCATTATGCACATTTGAATTTACAAATAATAAATATAATAATATAAGTAAACAGCGATCATGTCTCAATCGAATCATTGTTGAATATGTCTGATATGAAAGATACACATCAAAGTTTAACTATAGCATTTTAGTTACTAAATAGTTTATTAAATATTTTCTTTCGTGAACATTATTCATTAGAACTTAAACTTTATGAATTGATTTATATTATAAATATTTTTTACTCTAGACCTACAGACTATACTTATTTGTATCGCCAAGCTTGAAAATATTCCAAACCCTTATAAATATGTTAATTTTATGCTTTTATCTTCCACTTGGATGTATTTTTGGATGGAATGTTATGTTTAAGTATATTTCTAAGGGCTTAAAGATAAAAGTTATTTTGACGAAGAAAATAATTAATATCAAATTATTATAATTCAATTGATTTGAAATAGTAGGTATCCTTGATAGTTCGGGGACACTAATTATTTTATGAAGATGGCTAAAATAAAATAAACTTATTAGAATATGTCTATGTGCACTTTTTATAAAATTATAAAAAGAAAATATTTCGGGTTTTTCAAGGTTTAGTGCCAATAGACAAATGCATTGTTTTCAAAAAATCAAGACAATATGAAAGTTATAAAACATACATTATGTACATTTTTGATAGCCAAAGTTAACACCTGAATAGGATAATAATATAAAGATAATTGAATTGTAATCTTCAAGGACATTATTGAGAAACTGAGCTTGAAAGATGCCAAAAATTCAAGTAAAACATGACAAACTGTTTGTACCTATAGACATAATTTAAAAAAAAATAATTGAACATATATAACTTATGTCAGGCCAATTAAAAGCTCATTTGTATTATATAATTGTTTTTAGTGTTCTGTTTTAAAGCCTAATGAAAGAAAAAAATCTGAATTAAAAAATTAGCCAAAATGTATTTGTTAAAACTTCACTGTGGTGTATAATCACGTCGTCCCTTCGATAACACTGAAATGTTTAGTCTATTTTTACGGCAGCTCTGGATTTTTCTGCTTATTTTGTTTGAAATAACGGTTCTGAAAGTTGATTGGTTGAATTAGAATCAGCTCTTATTAATCTGTGAACCATTTCTAACAATTATTAAATAATATAAATATAGATGAGAAAAATTGGCTAATTACCAACTGGTTTTGGGCCTTTTTATTGTTTATTTTCAACAAAAAAATGGTTGCTTGATATAATAAGGGTAATGACGTAATTTATGTATAATACTGTGTCACTTTTTTAGGGCGATCTAATGCAAATTACTAAAAAATCTTAGAACATTGCACTTTTTCCTGATCCACACGCTACTTCATACCATACTATTAGCACTTTTTTACCATATAGAGATAGACTATAACCTGAAGGCTCAGATGCCTAGTTCAAAAAAGGGATTTCAGCAATTATTCAAATGAATTATTTATGCATTTACTGATTTATTTTTTAGGTAGGGATTTACGCCAAATTAGAGATAGATAAAGGAATCCATCATAAAGTCTATAGTCCTATACAACATGGGATATTGATTCTTCCGTCCCAACTCGAGGGCGTCTGTATTCTAAGATATTTGTTCAAAAACATTTTTTTGACAGAAATGTCAAAAGTATAATAGAAATTTGACAAAAACAGAATTTACAAACGACCTCAAGTGTCATTGTTTGGAATAAAAAGAGTACAATATGATTAAAATAGCGTTCTTTTGTATCAAACAATTTCGTCTATATGACTAGCGAAGGGGAAAATAGGGGAATGGCAACGGCCAGTGACAGCAGACACTAGATTTATTCAGAAACTATCGGGATTAAACTTGTCTGATCCGGTTCAAACTTTTATATAGTACTGTCAACCGTTTTGTATTTTAATAGTTTGAGTGTGAGATGCACATGCGATGATTAAGAGGGAATGGAGATTTAAGGCTGCTCTGATGTAAATTTTAGTCATTTGTTCGAAGTGCTTAGACGTTTCTTATGGATTATTCCTTGTTTAATAATAATATACTCTAATATTTACTACTTCATAAAAAAATCATCTTACACTTTGAATATTTCTTGAATTTCAATATATAATTTGTATATTAGCGTTGTGGTGGATTTCCTACATCTGCTATTTTAGGACCTAGAATGGGTTGATCATAAAAACATCAAAAACTGTTTTTTGTCTAGAATACTTAAATATATGGGTAACATATTAAAAATTCATAAAAATCCGTCAACGAATTCTATACCTGGACATTAAGGTGTTAAACATTGAAAAAGTAGGTAATTTTTATGGTTTACAGATAAATGAAGTAGACTGTACGATAATACCCGACGATTTGCGTGACTTTGAGGATTTTGACAACTGTTTTTGGCATATGGAAAGAAAACCAATGATGGCATAGAAGTATATTTTTTCATTAAATATAACCAAATATTTTTTCTTCAATATTTATCTAACTTTACTGAATTTAGCTTAAAAATAAATATGCAAATATCCAAACACTGCGCAAGTGTATGACATTCCCCCGTCCTTCCCTAGATTATTGTGTTTCCTTTGATATCAAAAGAAGTTTTTTGTATTATATAAATTATAATATTGTTAAATTATAATTGATAATAATAATATGATACATTCGATTCATGATGAACCTATGGAGTCAGTGTTATTTGAATATATTTATCTAATAATATGTAAGTATCAAATATATACTTACATATATTTGATACGCGGTCTTAACGATGATAGACACTCAACTTTTGCTACTTATCATTGCCACAGTATGATGAGGCAACTTGATTTGTATTTTATTTTCAAGTAACATTCCACATCATCTCTGTGTGTTGAACAAAAGGAAGGCAATATTGAATGACTTATATTGTAAAACATTTAATAATTATAGAGCTTATTCAATGACTTGCAGTAGTGTAAAGGGCTATTGTTTGTTGCATTTGGTCATACGTTTTAAGTCCATGAGTAGAAATTGTTTTAAAAAGAAGAAACAAGAGTAACGCCTCAACATAAAAACAATTCTGAACAAGAATCAAGAAAAGGCTGAAATCTATTTTTACTTTTTGCTTAATCCACAGCCTCCAACTTGAACCTGAATCACCCACAGACCTTGATGAGTAACTAGGTGTCCATGTAATCCAAGAGGTTCAAATCTGGCAAGCTAAGAGGCCACATTTCCTTTGCAAAAATATAAAGGTATTAAAAATATTGGTTTTTCTTAATAAATCCGGTTTTAATTACCCGATTTGGACAAACCAATCCAAATCTAAATTCTAGCATGACACCGGATCAGTTTATATGAATTTAAGCACTATAGGATAATTATTTTTGAAGTTATTTGCTTCCTAGGTGTGCATCCGGTTCAGAGTCATACAATAATAGTTGCATAGCGGTTATTGTGGTCTAAACTTGATCCGGATTTAAAATCCCTACCCTGAATACATACAGGACAATATTTTATAGACATATTTGAGTCAATTAAAGAACTTGCATTAAAGGTTGTGGAATAAATCGAGATAACAAAGAATTTTATCATCAGTTTAGAACCTTTAATTGGTTTATGAAAATTATATTGTCCTTGATATAGCCTTTCAAACACAATAGGTGAATTTTTTTTTAGTGTGACAATTTGTTCATAGGAATTGACGATAATTTATCGAAGAAAACAAATGGAATACATACTCCATTGGGATAAAAATCATTCTAACTTACTATTGTATTGACGGGCTAAGACTGTTATAGTCACTATTTTATTCATTTCATAAATTTGAAGAATAATATCCAAAAAGATTGTTTGTACTCGCCTTTTTTTTTTTTTTTTTTGAAAGAAAAGTTATACTTTCTACAAATGGTAGTGTTGGAATATTTTACTAAGTTAATATCGGAGCCGAAATGATATAAATACAAAAATAAAAAATATTTTTTATAAATAAAAAGTTTTAATGTAAGAAAAAAAGTCATCAAAAAAAGATAATAAAATAAGAAAAGTTCATTGAAAAAAAAAAATTCAAAAAAGGATTTTTTAAAGATATTGACAAACATTTAATGTAACCTGTACGTATTAATTTTAAATAATATTTTTTGGGTCCTTGCTTTATTTTTACACAGTTACAAAATAATTATATTGAGTTTTGAGTAATAAACAATTTTAGTGTTTTGGTTGTTTTTGTACTTTATTTATTTATATTAGTGGGAATATCCAGCATTGCTCGGAGTTATTAGGCTCCATTATCTTCCTTTTAATAATATAAATATTTTCTCCTCTATTTCTTTTCTTTTTTAAAATGTCGCGTTGAGGGGTAGCTACACACGCTCGTCTTCAATCACTTAGTTCTAAGATATTAAGCGCTCACTCAAAAATGAGTTCTCCACAGACAGATAGAGAGACACTTTTTTTTTTAATTGGGATTTTATTAAAATTTAATACAATAATATAAAGATTATACTAATTATAAAATCCATCAAGAGGTAGTACGATAAAATTAATATTAAATAAACGTTATAGTTTAAAATTAACCCCTTAGATCAAAGCCCAACCCTTCAATATTAACCATTTAAGTTTCTGATAGATTATATAAAAATATACTAAAGTCTAGTATTACAAAATATGAGCAAATAAAGTATGAAAATGATCAATTTAAAACAGACGAATAAGCAACAACTGTCTTCGATGTTCTTGTCCTCATTATGAGATATCGACTTACTAAACATTTAAGGGTAGAGTGGAACTTACATGTCCATTGTGGGAAAAACAATGTCTACAGCGTATTTCCATTCTATATCCTCCTCCTGGGGGATCCTTAAGGAAAAGGGTGCGTATTTTGCTGCAGATGCGATGGAAATTTTCCTCAGAGAGTGAAATCTTATTGGACACCCAGAATTGAAACAGCTAGCTATTACACTTTTCTCTGTTGTTATAGATTTTGAAAATAAAATGTAGCTTAAAAAAGATTGTTATTTTCTACAGTGTACTTCTCTAACATAAAAATACACATCGTACTTTGTTGTCAGCTTCTTTTCTCCTAATCCGTCTACTGAAAGTTGACTGGTTGGATTTGAAATAGTTCTTTTTTAATTGTAAACAATACTCAAAGGTTATTTTATAACCCTTTCATAGTTGTTAAGAATTGATTAACTACCAACCGATTTTGGTCATTTTTCTGATTATATTAACATAAATCAGAAAAGATATTTTTTAGTGCTCTCCTTTTTTATTTGAAAATTATCGAATTACCAAAATTAATTTTGGTACCAGAATCAGTACAAAAATATAAGTATCACGACACCATTAAATTTTACCAATATATTTTGAATTAGATATATAAATGGTATAATATGTTAATGTCTTTATTTTCTATATTTCATGGAATTAAATTATTGTCAGTTGAAGTTAATACATTCTAAATTATTAATTCTATTAATATACAAATTATGTACATATTAAAGAGAACAAGGCACTTAGCAAAATTAAAATTTATAAAATATTATACGAAAATAATATTTCTAAATTTGATGAATAACTATGAGGAAAAACTCTTCTCTAAAAAAAATAATAAATAAACAAAATTTATGAAAAAATACAAAATGACTACTACTGTTCACATTTTATAAAAATATACATTTTAAACAGATTATTAATGATGTGCTGCGAGTTGAATTTTACTACGTGAGTATTTTTGAGTTTCTAAAAACGATATTTGAGGAATTACGAGCTTTACTCGTTACTTGTATGAACACTCTATAACCACCTTAACACTTTTTACTCCTTAAAAAACTCGTCAGTCAAAAAATCATATTTTTTAATGAATTATTGAATCTTGTCATTTAAAAACTAGTGTATTTCTCTAGAGGACTCCTTATTTGTAATTGAATATATTATATAAGTTAATTATAATGGGATCTGATCATAACAATAATACTAGTATACCAGAAGGACTATAATCAATTTAACATAAGGTACTGATGACCACACATTGTGGTCATAACTGTAATTCAACAGTATATACTCAAAAAATTCACATTTTACAATAGTATGGTTAAAACTTGTAACAAATATTTTTTTGGGTGGTACTGATGCTTATTAATATGAATGCATATTAACCATAATATATAGGAAAATAAAAGTTTTTTATTTTATTAACAGCATAAAAATCGAGTACATATTTACGAGTTTTGTCCGTGGCACATCACTACTAATTATACTGAGTCAAAAAATTGTGTATGTACAATATTTTACTATATAAAATTTTCTGAGAATTAGTAGAGGGTGGGGCAACATAGTCCCCTTTCTCCAAAGGGCAATAAAACCAGTTTTGTAAATAATTAAAGTTTTATTCTTGTTTCAAATCATAGCACACATTTAAAGTTTGGTTTTACGCAGTTTTGAAAGAGAGCTAGCCTCCTATATTGTCCATACACGAAATAAACCAAATTATTTTTTATTTTTTGTTTATTCTTAAATAGACCATCGTAGTGCTATGAAAGAAGAATTATTGGCTTTCTGTGGTGTAAATTGTTTTAATATACACTCGTATGTATATTATTTAAACGGAATCGTAATATTTTACCTACAGTGATATTTTAAATATAAAAGGTTTTCATCTTGATAGTAGCAATTCATTTTTTTTCCCCAAAAAATATATAACAATTAGCTGATGTCAACAAGAGTGTTAATTTAATAATACCATAAACTTTGCTCCCGCCTTTTCTTTGTGTTCTCCCAAAATAACATGCTCATCAATAAGTATATTAATCATCTAAATGTTTACTTATATAAAATCAAAATATTAGTTAAATCACACATATAACCATTTAGATATGACAAATTTTTATGGCATCTACGTTTTTTAATCCATAAATGACCAATTGGTTTATGGAAAGATTTTTTTTTTTAATTTGATTGTCTGTCTTACTTCTACTATTGTTCCCAGCTAACTATAATTTTTGTACTTCTATTTTGTATTTATTTTGTCTAATATTTTATTCTATATACAAATAAACAAAAAAAAACAAATAGCATAAAAAATATTGGACCCAATAGAACTAGAATAGCATAATTCAAGATTCATGTGCATGATTGATATTATCTTACAATACTAATTAATTATAAAAAAACTTTGTATTTGGTCATTAACAACTCTGTTTATGTACTAACGTTGTATAAAACTGTTATACATCCAAGGGACGATGACTTCACTACAACCCTACTAAGTAATTAAATTACATAGCAAATATATTATTATGTATTAGCTTTTCTGTTTTCTGACAAAAACTGGATCAAATTTATTTGATATTTAATTTTAGCTCTGCAAATCAAATAAATTGTTTGCTTAACTCATGAATAAATGCTAATTTATTTAGATCTTCAATTTTGTCATAGGGCTAACAATAATTATTTGTTTGCGAGAAAAAAAGCGAGATATTTTGAACTTCTTTTGCGTCTAAAAATAGAAATATTTTACATTTACATATTTGAATTCAACTGTTAGGAAGTATACATGCTTGTGTTGTAATTAATTATAAGTGATGAAGAAGGATTCACATTAGATTCTTTATCAAATATGATAAAATACACATTTATACAATAGAATGATGCTTTGTAAACCAATAGTAACGTGCAATTAAATCTACTTCATAAAATATACTTTGTAGTTGTGGATAATGATCTGTTTTTATATATGCACAGCACATCAGTCAATAATTCTCTGGTCTGATCCATTTATGCCAACATTGTTGGAAGGTCCACGTAATTTCTAGTTAGTAACTTACTTTCAAACAATATATGTCAACATTGCATTGCATTCTGACCGTTGCTTATAAAATATCTTCAATCTTCAACCTATTAAAAGATGAAGATACAAACAAAAAAGAGAACACGTACCAATCGTTTTTCCTTTTCTAATCTGTGAACTGTTTGTTTTTTATTTCTTCAAAAATCCCATACATGGCATAAAATCTAACTTTAGACACTTTGTCCTTCATTACAAAAATACGAGAAGGGCCATTTGTTTTAAAGGTGATCAAAATTGGTTTAATTAGGACCAAAGTTTACTTACCATGTAAAATAATTTTACGTAGACTAATTATTAGAAAATTGTTCAATTAGACTTCGATAAAACTTTGCAATTGACTATTACAATTTTCAGTTTTTTCCCCTCATTTTTATTCTATTTAATCCTCTTCCGATATGATATGGGTATGAGAATAAATTGTGCTTAAAATTTTAAATAAAGTGATTTGTGTGAAACAATAATACATTTTATATGGGTATAATTATAAGTTGAATTAGCAATCGACATTCAAATCTTAATTTTTGAGCCCTTCACTTAATATCTTTGGATAATTCATTGATGTTATTTTGTGAAAGAAGTTCAAATCCTTATTTTTGCTCTTCCACTATATTTTTCATCATAAATGAAGCCAGAAGAGTAGTTGAAATTGAGTATTTTAAACTTTTGCTATCAAAAAAATTAAGAAAGGATTCTGCAAGGAATTCAAATGCTCTAGACTCCTGCCTTTCACAAATTAAAACGCAGTATCTGTAAATGGAGGCTCGCTCAAATTCTAGGGATTTAACATCCCTTTCAATTTATCCTTCTGTTTTGTTGAATAAGAATATAAAACTAGGGTTAATCCCAGTAGATGATAACAAATGTAACTCAGGACAGCCTTGCTCTTTTTTCAGCAATTCAGCAGATTTTCAAACATAGTCATGATCAAATTTATAGAATCCTTCAGCTCCAGACTTGCTTCTTGTAGTTCCAAGACAGCAAATTGCTGCATCACTTCCAGACAAATTGCTACCACTTAAATTGTCGAAGTCCACTAATCTTTGTTCTACTTCCTTATTTTCAATGTTATCACAAATATCTTTAAGTCTTTGTGAAATCAATATACATTTCGAAACTATTTTCTTCTGGAGAAGACATTTCAGCACTTCTTTACCAATCTCTCGGCTTGCTCCAATAAGTAAGTACGATTTCATCCTGAAATCTTTTATTTGCACTTTTATTTGTCAGAGACACGTATTTTTTGCATAGTCTATTCTTATTTTTATCTAAATTTCTCGAACAGAAGAATTATTTTATATTATGAAATCGGCAAGGGACTTTATTGAACAATACTAGAAAATTTGTAAATTTACTATATAACTTATTTCCATTAAGTTTTGAGTAGTACCTAATGAAAATGAAAAAGATATATTAAAAAATGCCAAATTTATCAGAACTCTAAAAAATAAGCATATACAGTTCCTCCCTGTTTTTTCATAGATTACTACACGTCAAGGTTGATTTTTTCTTAAAAAATCCCATTGTGTCGATTGCCAGACAGAACTCAATATAAGATGTACAAAGGGATTGTCTATACAAAGTTATGCGTAGTTGTACCTATGTACATTAGGGTAATGACTTTTTGACTTTTTCAAAAACAATGATCTAACTATACTGTCAATGGATAATTGTTTGCCTAAAAATTACAAAAATTGCCGTTATTTGATCAAGAAATACAAAAAACTCACGCATGAACTTTTTTAAATGGCATTGACATGAATATATATTAATAAATGTTAATATAATATTTTAGCAGGTATTTTTTTTTTTTTATATTTTAGGGGCCCCGATAAATTAATTAATTTTGTAATTTCAAGAAAAAATACTTCCCCTTACGAAGATCAAGGGAGCCGTAGCCCTCGTTTCCCCTTGGTTCCTACACATATGTAATAGATATATCCATGTGTTTTATACATGTACAAGATTATTACTATGGTCAAGAATGTGTTAAAGAAACGTTTCTCAATAGGTATGTTGCGACTCAAATGTGGGTCACAGATCTCTTATATATAACTAGGTAAGTCATAGAGCGTGATGTATAATTAACACAAGATATTGTCGTACAAATAAGACGGTATTACAACTGGTTGGATTTTTAAGTCTTTGTGATTTGTGGTTTCCGTCATATTAATGTGATTCTTAGGTATGTATTTAAATAAGTATCATGACAATTGTATGTCCAAAACTAATCCCTATATAGGCAAATTTAGTTGTTTTTTTGTTTGTTTTTTTACCTTATTAATAACTGAAAACTGTTAGACTCGGTCTGGTCCAGTTCAGTCCTGCATATTAGTCCTAAAAACCATATAAAACTTATAAATTTCGGTCCTTGACGACGTCATTCAACTTAATTTATTCTCTTTTTTACCAGCTTTAGTACTGAAAGTTCTCAGGAACGTTCCCAAGGACTGATATAATCCTTCTAATGACTGGATTGGACTAGACCAATTGAATAAAAACCGACACAACACTAATAAATATTAACTAATACCTTAAATTTAAAATCCTTTTATGCGTAACGTTTTTTTGTTTAAATTTTTTTAAATTAAATTTTATTCACACACTTCATCAAACATATCCTACAACAGTTCAGGGAACTCAAGTTATAAAAAGTTCATTACCCTAATGCCTGTACAATGTATATACTTGCTCCTTGCCCCCACCTCCTCCTTATTCACCTTTGAGCACTCTTCTTCGATATTGTTATTATTATTGCACATATAAGGTAAAGAAGAACTTTTTCCAAGTCCTCAACATTTAAACTTCTTCTTGACGTTGTTACTTATATTTATATATATATATTTATGTACATGCACACGTATGACTGTATTTATATTAATATGAGACGTCTGAAATAAAGAAAAACATAGTTCTTCGTTTCATTTGGAGATAAGATAATCTTTTTTTTATTATTTTTATTTGTTTCTTTAGCTCAATGTGTTGTATTATGTAGTTTTTCAGTCCTTATAGTAAATACATATACTTTAATTATTATTATAAGAGCAAACAAACACTTGGAACACAAACAAATAAGATGAACCCAGCAAAAATTGTCTTCATAAATAAACGAAGCCAAATATATTTTTTATTAATTATTTTTGAAGGAAATTGCTCAATAAGTTTGTATTGTTTTTTTTATTGTTGTTTGGTAATTCTGGGCTTCTTCAAATGTAACATATAAGACGTATAAAGAGATCAAATCAAGTTAATGTGATTTAAAAATGTCTAAAAATATTTGCATAAGTATAAATATCAAGTTTGAAAACGAAATTATGACGTATATCACAAATTACTTATATAAAATATTGGAAAATGTTTGTTTCTTAAGGATTAATCTCAATTTGATATGCATCATTAGAAAAAAATGTATTTAAGCAGGATGTTGCAACTGATTCCTATGTACTGCGTGTTACTACATATCAATTCCATCTTTAATGAGGATTTTAAACATTTATAAGATTATATCAACTGATAGCAAAATAATTAATAATTCAATAACAAAATAATGCTTCTAAAATCTTAATTAATCTTATTTGAGCCCCTAAAATCTACGATTCCTCTCGCTTTGGTCACATCAGAATATAAATACTTAGAGGGGAACTAACCAGTATCAATAGAGACTATTAAGAATAATTGTTTTTATAAAACCAAATAATCTAAATTTATTTTTTGGAAAACGTTCAAACTGTCTGCAAAAGATTGGCTGAAGTCGACAGCCCCTTCACTAAAAAATTTGTGTTTTTAATTAACTTTTTGGTCAAAAAAAAAAAATTGCCGAAAAAATGAAATTTTAATTCAAACTAGTTTACAAAAAATGAAATTTTTGAAAAAATAATTTCTTCGGAAAAGACCATAATTGTTGATAAAAAAATTTTAATTTTGGAAATAAATTTTACAAAAAAATTAAAATGAATAATATTAAATTTTTTGAAACAAAATTTCAAAAATTCATAACTATTAACCGAAAATTAAATTTTTTCAGGAATATATATATTTTTTGGGGGGCCGTAATTTCAAAAAATTCCAAAAACTAAAAAAAATTCGAAAAATTCAAAATCTATAACCCTGTTTCAAAAAAACAAATCTGCAAAAACAGGGACGACTCGTATATTTTAAATTCAGCCTATCCCAAGTGGACGCCCCTGATTCAACTATGCATGACAAACTCAATAATATTTTATAGCAATTGCTATAAACCAAGGCAGGCAAGCATTTATGAATGGCCTTGTTCTAAAATATTGGAAAATGTTTGTTTCTTATGGATTAATCTCAATTTGATATGCATCATTAGAAAAAAATGTATTTAAGCAGGATGTTACACATTTGAAGACTAATTCTTCCCGAAGTCACTTATTCCGTCTTTTAATGAGGATCAGTGAAAAGAATTCCACTGATCCTCATATATCATTTGTGGATATACCACAAATGATCTCACATCTTATAATACATGTTTCCTCATTTTCTAATATTTCATTATTTTTTTACTTTAATCTTATTTGAGCCCCTAAAATCTACGATTTTATCTAAAAAGCTTCGGTCACATCAGAATATAAATACTTATAGGGGAACTAACCAGTATCAATAGAGACTATTAAGAATAATTGTTTGTTATAATTAACCATTAATAATCTAAAGTTGGGACTTTTTTGGAGCCACGTACAGGAGGGCGTCTGCATAAGATTGGCTGAAGGGGTTGTAGCCCCCTCACTAATTAAGGAATTTGTGTTTTTACTATTAACTTTTTTGGTCAGTATGAAAAAAAAATTGCCGAAAAAATGGGTAAATTTTAATTCCAAAAAGTTTAAATTTTGAATTTTTTTTCCAAAAATATAATTTCTTCGGAAAAGCTATAGATTTTTGAAAAAAAAATGCCAATAAATTTAATATTCAAATTCGTTTCAAAAGAAATTAGTTTTTAAATGAATAGCTATGAATTTTTGAAATGTATTTCTGAAAAATTTTAAATTTGAATTTTTGAATTTTTTTTTTAAAATTTTAATATTTCAATTTGCTATATAATCTGCGTACAGCCCTGTACAGCCAAGAACAAATCTGCAAAAACAGGGACGACTCGTATATATTCAAAATAAATTCCCATCCCAAGTTTTTCAACTATTTTGAAAATCTTATTACCCCTTTTGAATATTTTATAGCAAACGCTTCATAAACCAAGGCAGGCCTAAGCATTTATGAATGGCTTGTTCTAAAATCTTCATGGAATTGGGTTTGTCCATTCAATTTAGTTGAAAAACTTGGGCACCTTTTTTTTTTAATTATTGTTTTATACGTCATGGTGCTCTAATTATGAGGATCCATAATTTTTCCAGTAGTAGAATTTATAGAACCGCTAAGTGATGAGCCCATGACAATAGTAGCGTAACAGCACAATTTTTGGGCCGACATTTTGTGGACCCAATGTATGAATATGTATATAATACATGTTTTCTCATTTTTCTAATATTTCATTATTTTTTTACTTTTCTCAAATCTCAGTATTAAAACTATTAAAAACTAGAAGCCCCTCAATTAAAATTGCAATCATTCAACCTTTTTTTTCGCGAATATTTTTTTTTTTTTTTTTTAAATTTACTTTTTACATTTTTTTGCAAAAAAATACAAAAAACCAAGGCCCCTCCATCCCCCCCTAAAAATATATATATATATAGCCTAAGCATTTATGAAGGGCTTCTTCTAAAATCTTCATAAACTTGCTTTTGTCCTGTCAATTTAGTTCAAAAACTTGGGCTTGTTTACACCTCTACTTTTTTAATTATTGTATTATACAACATGGTGCTCTTATTATGTGGATCCATATTTTTCCCAGTAGTATCATTTATAGAACTTCTAAGTTTTGAGTCCATCACAGTCACTCAAACAATCACTCTTCCAATAAGGGTACCATCATTACGGGAAGTCAACAGTATTTTAAATTTTGTTAGGGTAGCTTCTTTGATGTTTGACTAAAAGGCTCAGTTGCAACTGTCACCGGTCTACCTACTATTAATTTTTCGAAACATTTCCTGTTTGCTTAGTATGTCTTTAATCGTATACGTCATTGTACTTGAAGTTTTATGTACAATCTTTTTTTCATAATCATTAAGTTCAAAAATTTCTATTTTCCCCCTCCTCTGAATGCGGTTCTAGACGATCCGTTTCAAGGTCGAAAGATAATATGTTTTATACTAAATGGACTTTTCCATTTGGATAGAAGAAGAATGTATTTTTCTAAAAATGCTTCAAAAAAAGAAATAGAATAAAAGGAGATTAAAGAAGGAAAGATTCCTTTAAGAATGAAACAGAAAGTAGATTGTGGTGTATTTTTATCTATACCTTTTTGAAGAGATAAAAAAGGTGATACCGTAAAAACACCTTTTTATTATTATTAATGTTCCCTGTTCACTTACTAATAAAAAATTTTATTAGAACTGCTCATTTTTTATTGTTATCGGAGTTGTAGATATATTTTTTGTATAATATTGATTTGAATATGACTACAATATTTATCAATACGTATTTAGTACAAGCGGATTATACATATTTTTCTAACTAAATACCTTCAATAATACTAGATAATGTTTAAAGAAGTTCTTAATGAAATAATACGATTGTTGTACTAATAAATATGTATAGTGCAGGGCCGTATTTATAGGGCGGAGGGGGTTTAGCCACCAATATTTTTTTCAGTAGTGGTAGTATTTAATAGTGAGTCATCTATAGTCACTCTATTCAGGCCCATAAGAAATCCAAGATTTACACACTGTACTGTATATACGAATATATTCTTTCAGTAGGGAAGGAGATTTCAGAGAGTGCCAGGAAAAGGCGGGAGTTAGACATATTGTACTACTGAATAAAGGGTTTATTCTTGAGAGGAGGAAGAAAAAATGAATTATTGTCATAAAGACCAACCGTTTTCCTTTTCTAGTTATACTTTTTTCCCCTGGTTTATCAGTACTAGTAAATTAAACAAGGTTGCGTGATAAATCCACCAATTAAAAATGGGGCATTTTATGTTGTAATATGATATTTTACATGGTTTAAGATCTTCAATTTTCAGCATAATTACTTAATTATAAATAACTTATCTTATTGTATTACTATATAAATAGATTCATTCATACATGTTTGAAATAAAATATTGATTCCATTTTGTGGATAAATGGTTTGTAATAGTTCAAACACACTGTTACTTTATTTATATGAAAATTTTAAGTGTATTTTAGTTTTAGCTCTATTGGTTTTTTTTTGTGCGTATTTTGCATGTTCTATATGTTGATTGGTTGAATGTGAATTAGCTCTTGTTAAGTTGCTGTAAACATAATTACCAACAATGATTATTGAATAATATTTTGTTTATAGTTTGGAAAAATGGGCTAAATACTACTAAATTATTTTGAGAAATTGTTTTGCTTCTTTTTGGAAGAAAGGTTATGAGGTACAATAAAAGTGAGGCATTGTGAAGTCTTCACATTGATAGCGTGTTATTGGATGAATTTACATCAGTGTAAATAAAACTGAATATATAACAACCTTTTTTTCCAAATGGAATTACTATTATTTACAAAAAGATAAATTGGATGATGTCTTATAATACCTCTATGTGATATAGCATGTGCTCTGTAGGTATTGACAAGTATTTTTTAGTATTATAATTGATAAATAACTTGTTAAAGAATAATGATAGTTCCAAACAAAAGTAATTATAATAACCTATTGATGTCTTTTGTTCTCTTTTTCTAAATCAAGTTGTGTTGATACGAAAAATTTATGTAATTTGATTGTATAGGGCTCTCAAGAAATTTACGTGAGACTCACGCATTTCAACCAATCCCAAGCATCATCAATCAAGCAAGTTCAAATTATCTTATTTACAGCCCAAATCATGCAAATGCAAAGTACCAAAGATAAATATACTAATAAATAACTTAAAACAAGTCACGTGTGTTGTTTAAAGTTTAATCTGAAGTCAATAAATATAAGTATTTGCATCAATTATTATTCATTTATCATAACATAATGATAAACTTAAGAGCTCGGTTGAATGACGTCATTAGCAGAAGTGGGGATTTGGATTCGACTCTATGTTTTTAAGATTTTTGCGACTCAACTTGATCGCATGATCAAAGACACGCAAATTGACTTGAACTCAAAGGTAAAAACTCGTGACACGTATTGGACTCAAAAGTCATTTTAATTTTGTGACACGATATAAAGTACTTATTAAAGTATCTATTATTTTCTGAGGACTTGAACTGGACTCGATGAATATATTCAAAGAATTAGACTTGTCAGGAGTTGGACCTACAGTATAGTCATTACACGAATGACATCACGTAGTAATCGTAAAAATCTCACGTCAAACTGATTTCAAAACTAGGAGCACTCTTGTATATGGTCCTAGTACAGTTACAGTACATATCAAGGCTAATAGAAATACAAGGTTAGACCATTATGTAATCGGGCTTGCTAAAATTTGGACAAGACACACATATTTTAACAAAACACGCGGCCAATCATAGGCTATGGCGTCATAATTTCAAGAATTTTCAATTTGATGTACCGCACTGACTGCTGGGTAAGAAAGACAGCTTTTGACAAAACACACAACCACTGGTACACTATGACGTCAATGTTAAAAAGCGTGGTGGAAGTCAAATATCTGTCGTATATGCATAATGGTATAACCTTGTATTTCTAATAACCTTGATTCATATGAAGTTCTTAAGTAAATCAAAATGTTCACGCCCGCAAGAGGAAGAAATTTTCTTTATTTGAGCCGGTCAAGAATGTTGATGTATCCCTGCCAGTTTTTGCGTGAGCAGGGTTAAAATAAATGTCTGGATGTTTGCCGTCAGGTCATTTTTAATGAATAAATTACTATGTTGGAATGAATGTGTGTAATTAAGGCTCAGTGTCTTATATTAAAAACATTTGTACAAACAAACAAAAAAGCTGAATAGCAAAGCTCAGTGCCTTGTATTAAAAAAATTATAGGGAAGTACATACCTGTATTATTGGAGTAAAGTTACTAGACGCCTAATAACTCCGAAAAAAATTTGGTAATAAAAATAAACAAGTTTTGTTTTTATTCTATGTCTCTAACTGTAAATTGTCGGAGCAACAAACAAAAAAGGCAACACGTGTACAATCTAATCGACATTTGTGTCAGTTCCAAGAAGGCTGCAAAGACCGTGGACATATCCATCCGGACTGCGTTTAATATTTAGAAGACCATTAAAATCCCATACAGCCAAGAAAAACCAATCCTTTGGCAGTAACAATATGGCTGACTTCTAGCCTGAATCCATGTGGGTCTCCTCCATCCCAGACCTCAACCTTTTGAACTTTAAAGTATGAAGCCCTTTGCAAGGCGTATAGAGGCTGTTATTCCTTGTGAAGTAGAACATACTGAATTAATAAATATAGTATTTAACTGTATCACAAATGGCTTTTTCTGTTCTCTTTTCGTGATTCCCAAAAAAAAATCAAGTTTTTTTGTAAGTTAATCATGATACGTCAGGTTTTTGTCCCGACTCTGTATATCAATATTTCCGTTTACACTATCCATACGAGAACGAATAAACGATGTTGTCAGTTTCTTCTACTTTTCGCTTCACAAAGAAATGTCGTTATATGTTAAACGGAACGCCGGCCTCGTGTACATAAATAAAAGTACAAAGTGGATAAATATGTTAAAAACCTCAAAACCCTTTGCTTTATGGCAGGGGGCTTTAGGAATTAATATTAAAAATGGAATGTGAGTCTACTTCTAAAAAGAAACAACGTGTTATCCTTGCAAAGCCAAAACAATGGCATTTACTTACCCTTCAAAGATTTGGTACTCTTATGCATGCACATTTCCTTCAATCTGGGATATATCAACTCTTTTTTTTTTTCAAGTCTCGTGGAGTTCTAAAGAATATTTGAATCTACTACAAATATTTTTCACTTCCGCATTTGATACAGGCAATGATATTTTATGATACCGTGATACAAACCGAAAATAGCTCAATTTGTCTACAAGTCTAGTCAATTTGGTAATTTATCTTTCACCAATGATACAATTACTATTATTTTTGGATTGAGAAGTAAGAGGGCGTTAAGAAAATCAATTTTTTGCACCTTATCCAAAAGTTATAAGCCAAATACTTCAATTTAAAAAAAAATATTTTTATCATTTCCGAATTTTTGTTAGTAAAATGTCATGTTAGTGCAATTACATGTTTTTTTAGAAACTCCGAATAGAAGCGGAGCCCTTTGAATAGGAAGCATAATATTTTGATGACCTTTTTTTAAAAAGACTTTATATAACTTTTTTTACAAAAGACTTTTCTTTGATTAACATCTCTACTTGAACATAAACATCTCTGAGTTTCGGTTTTGGTTTATACTGATAGTCACTATTCATTATTATTAAGGTTTTGATGAGAGCTTTTAAATACAATTGTAATTGGATACTTTTTACGAGGAGAGTAGAAAAAGATGTTTGATCATAATTTTCAAATAAAATACCACATTATGCATTGCAAAAAATCATAAAAAAACTCCCTGTTGTACATGATTATTTTTGTTCAATATACATGGTAGCCACCGAGGAAGAAGCCCCCTTTTCAGGCAAAACTTTGCATTAATTTGCAGAGAACTTGTGTGACTAAAAAAGAAACATTACTAATTATATTGTTAAAGCATCATGTAGAGAAAAAGGAACCATGATTATAATATACTTATGGTCTTGCCACTCCTTGAAATCCGTCTTCAAATTTAAATCTCATCAAAATAATAGACGGTAAACAATTAAGTCTCCTCAAGAAAGAGTCATCATGTTCCATGTGGTCGTAACTACGCAAATACATACATTGAGGGATGGATATTTGTTAATAAAAAAATATTATCGTACTTCTGTGTTTTCAAAAAGTCATCCTTTAAAATTGTATATATTGTGTAAGTAGTAAAAAATCGGTTTACTCACTTAAAATTAGTGTTGAGAGTTGGTCTCAAATAATAATTTTTTGGTTAAGTCTAGAATTGTGGTTCTTCCTCAGATTTCAATAAAGTCCCCAGATTACTTTTTTCTATAATATGTATATTTATATTGATGGCCATTGCCCTACAAGAATTTTTCATTGACCGATATATCGGTTGATTCTGCTGTCTCAGATTATGGGCAGAAATGTAATTGTTGTCAAATTGTGGACAATTTTTTTTTTTTTTGGGGTTCACTCCATGGACCGATTTTCTACCCATCCCTGATAAACGATATATAACACTCAAAAACCTCATATGACATCATCAACAATTAATCTAAAAATCAGTCTATACCGAACTTTATATGAGACAAATTTTTATTGTTAGACTGATCTGTACCAAATTTTTCTTTGAGACTGATCTCACGTCGTTACTTCAATTGTACTTAAAAACCTTTAGAGCAAAAAGAAACAGAAAAAAAAACCCCAAATCAATTAGTAATAAGCTATTTCTTCCCAAATAGGGAATTTATTATTCAAAAGTTATTGGGAATTGTTAATCAACGTTCAAAGCAATGATCAAGATAAAAGAAGCCAAAAATCGATAGCTGACAACAAAATAATTTTCAGGTACGTTTGGTAACGCCGTGAGATAGACCGAAAAGACAAAATTAGTTCCGTCCATCAAACATTCTGTGTCAGAACAGTCAAGTATTTTCAAACCGAAACAAAGCTCTACATCAAATAGTAACTATTAGTTGAGACCTGCTCCTAGAAAGATTTTTTTGATCGGTTTTAAGTTCTTGTTTTGGACCAAGATTTCGCTTTAGACCGCAATCTCAGACCGTAGATCGAAATTTAAATCTTATCAAATTGGGATTTTTTCAGCCTCAAACTATGAACCGATTTTTACTCATCCTTCCTGATTAAAGAGTTGTAAAAATATGATTTATGCCACACATTTAATATCAAATGACGTCATTGTATGTCTATGTTTACAATTTCAAAACGTGCATCACGTCATCAACAATTCATTTTATACATTTATATATTTATTTATATTTATATATCGATTCTATAGAATTGTTCTATACCAATTGTTTTCTTGGGAACAAGTCCAAACCGAACTTTTTCAAAACACAAATTATATTTGAGCGACAAAAGTTATAACCTGTCTCAGACCGGTCTAGGATTTCCGGCCGAAATCTAACACTACTTAAAATAGTAACTATGTATATTATATAAATATTTACATCACTTCTTAGAGACACTTGTAATTAATTTCATCAAATTTTATACAGTCATCACCAAGTATTTAATTACTTTATATCTCTAATTAAAAAGATTATAAAAGATAACGTAGATATATTTTTGCAAAAATTTGGAATTGTTGTATTATGTAGGTTTAAGTACCTACGAACGTGTGTATAATATTATATAGATTATATTGACAGTAGCCTATTTTGATAGGGATTACTTTCTATAAATACTTACTAGCATACTAGTGTTGTGCTTTGGTCTGAACATGGTAAACCCGTCTGAGACCGTTCTTTTTTCTTCTTTTTTTTAGTGGACGAAAATAATTCAGTTCTACAATAATGTTCAGTCTCAACTGATTCTAAAGAAAAATTCGGTATGGATCGTTCTTATTTAAAATTAGGTCGTGACCGATTCTACAGATGAATTGTTGATGACGTCAATCATGTTTCAAAATTGTGAACATCGACCTACAATAACTTTATACGGAGTTAATGTGTTGCATATATCATATTTGTACAACTCATAAATCAAGAGTGGGAAGAAAATTGGTCCATAGATTAAGATTTTTTTTAAAAGCCCGCCATTTGAAAACGATTATATTTTGGTCGACTGTATGAGATCTCGGTCTCTGCGGAAATATGGGTACAAACTTTTTAAAAAAATCACATAAGACCGAACCGAAAAAAAAAGTCTTATCCCGAGTCTTAACAATAATACAAACCTTGAAATTTATATATAAATGTTTACTTATCACAAATGAAATCTAAATATGATAAGTGCATATATACTTATATATTTATTATTGAAAAAAAAAACACATCTGTATACATCCTTCAATCATCTCTGAAATCATTTTTTTGTAATTGGCATATGTACCTATGAAAAATACTATGTAGTCTGTTTTGATTCAAGTTTACTTCCTTCCAGAAAAAATAATGAAGTTTTTTATTTGTTTACTAAAGGTAGTACCCGGCATTGGCCAGAGTTATCGGGCGTCGTCAAACAGACAAACTTTTTCTAAAATAATAGTAGATAACTACCCAAGAAATCCTTAGTTTTACTCGTTGTTTCTCCTAAACACACTTATATACTCAGTACTTAGATGTTCTCTCCTCAAGAATAAAAGAATAATAATAGTCGTTATGACTGATAAGTATTGATGTCCAAATAATGCTTAAAAATGGAGCAAAGTTTATAATTAAAAATGCTTATAAAACACTCAAAAATGCAAATAAATTTGGTTAAATAGGATTTACTCTGGTGGAAAACAAATATATAATTTCTTACCAAGCAGATCCTTGTTCCATTAAATTATCATCTGGTCCTTCAGATGGTCCTCCGTCAGCCCATTTCTCTTATTAGTTAAGCAATATTTTTAAAAACACTCCAGGCTCTCTCACAGTCCACGGATGTCATGGGGGTGCAGTTGGAGCTTGCCATGGTGTTGAAATCCTCCTTCATGCCAGGAATATTCTCACCCGAAAGCACTGATGCAATAAGACTCATCTTCTCATATGCTGGATTTTTTTTCAGTATCTCATCAAGCTTGTGAGCAAACATACTCTCACAGACATTCTCAATGATAAAAAAAAGGCCTGTACAATAGGAAACATTTTTTCAACTCAGTGATGCTCTCTTTTAGTACCTTGAAATTCGCTTTGATTTAGGAAAGTTCTTGGGCAAGAGAAGCATCTTCGAACAACTTCTTAGACTCATCGATGGGCCTACTTTCGTCGTCAGGAATTCACTGGACAAACTCTTTGATGGAACTAAAGATTTCGCAGTTGTAGAATGCTGCCTAGAACCATGTTATGTACCTTGTAAGAACAAGATCTGGAGGGAGGGGAACATTGCAAGAGGCAGCAAACTCCAATTCATTAATGAAAATCTTCTTCACTCCGGCAATGAGTTTGTCTAGCTTTGGGGATAACTGTACCTAACTAATTCGGGCACACGGTTGAGGCTGTGGATGAGAAAAAGGCAGTGGATGAGGTTGAGTACATCTCTTTCATACCTTTGTCAGCCTTGACACAGTAGGGAGCATCTGTGAAAAACAGCAGAACCTTATCATAGCTTAAGTTGGTTCCAAGGAGCTCAAACAGAGAAGAGTTGATACAGTACGGTTGTTACTAGTGCCTAGATTGACCACGTTGATCAAGTATAACCTCTCCAGGTATGTATCGTCCAAGGGTCCAGCCAGCACCCCACACATGGTCCTACCTAGTTTGTCCGTGGTTTCATCAATGGCGATAAACAATTACTTTTTCTAAAGTGTTTCCATGATTTTGCCCACTACATCCTTGCTTGTTTTCTCCATTGTCTTGGTCATGGTGGTAGGGGGTTGTCATGGTGGTTGGTCATCGTCGTCTTAGTGTACCTCAAAAATAAGGCTCTGAACTCCCTGTTGTTGATCTTGGCAAGGGAGATATTAGCAGAGACCAAGGCTTTCACTCGGTCAGTATTGAAGACGCCATCGCTGTTATCGTTGGAGGGGAAGACGTTGAGCACCTTCTGTGTAGCTTTTTCTCCCTTATTGTTTTAATCTACATGTTTTTAGTTCCTGATCCAATGGCCATGCTGTTTTAGGACACATTTCCTCTTGGTTCTAGGGCTAAAGTTACAAAGCTTACATTGCAAGTACTTTGTTTCAGGCAAATAAGTCCAAATCTTGGTGCCACCGAGCTCCTCAATGAGCACCGAGGGGCCCACTATCTTAAACATGATCAATTTAAATAGATGGCCTTTGACTTCGAATTATGATAAATATATTGAAAAGAAATTATTTCTCCAATAATCGCACTCAATCCTCCCTTTCCTCTAATAACTCAATATTTTTTACCTAAAAATGGGGGGGGGGGGGGGGAATACAAATAAAGGTCGAAAATGAAAAGAAGTACAAATAAGATCCCAAAATGCAAATATACATTATTTGCATAATTCGAACATCACTGCTGATATGCAAAGGAGTACTTAGACAGTAGAGCGACACCTAAGAGAACCTTAGCTACACAGGTTCGATAATTCATATAAAACGCGCGCGAGATTTCGTAAATAAGACTACATTATTATTTCTTACTTCAAAAATATGAATTGATATAAATCAGGGAGCACTATTTGCAATGTAGCCTGTATATGCGCTCAATGTTACACGGAAAACAACTGCGGTATTTCAATAATAAGACTACATCGTTATTTCTTAGATCAAAAATGACTTTTTTTGTCATTCACACCTTTTTATGATGCATTTAATAAGTTTTTAGAAATTATTTGTATAAAAGATAGATAAAACTACCTTTATGATAAAAAGTAATTCTACAATGATCAAAAATATCTGATGGATAAAAAAAATAACAAAAATGCAAGGGATTAAATTCTTATATTTTTTGGTATTTAAGTCTGAATAATTTGATAAAAATCTCTAATAGCGTCAAATTTTTTGATTTTTGCTCTATTTTTCGATCGATGAATAAAGTTTTAGTTTAAAATTCAGTTATTATTCATTATATTTACTCAATATTTTAGCTTTCAGTCAATATTTTTTTCCAGAACTTCCCTAAGAATATGAAGATAGCAAAATCATTGAAAAATAATTTTAATATTTTTTTTTTAATAAATTGATAATGTACGACTAATCCTGCAATTAAAACTTTAATAGATATTTAAAGTTTCAGTGTATATAAGAATTTGGTTTTGTTTTGGTATTGATGGACAATTAAATTTATTCGAGGAACTTTGTCCATTGGGGTTATCTCAAGGAATTTTGTTCTAAAAACATTGAAAGCTACTCAAATGTTATTTTTACTAACAAATTTCGTATTATTTATAAAAACTATATGATTTAGTGCAAACCTTGTAAATTGTAGATAACATATTTTAACTATAAAATATTTTTAACACAAAGATTTTTTTAAAGTGAGGGGCGAGAGTCATGGCAACTAAAAATTCTGAGAAGCACTGATTTAACGATTTAATAAATTAAACATATGACTAATGAATATAATTCCATTATACCGGTTGTCCACAAATGTTTGGTACACTTTTTAAAATTGATATAGCTCGTAATAGATTGAAGCAATCGGAAAAATTTAATTTTCAGGTGATTAAGTGATGCTTCTACTAAATAATTCGAAATTTACATTTCTTTTCCAAATTATTAAGAATTCAACTATAGCTAAGCTTCGTCAAAAAATGGTTTCGTGGGTTTTGGGTGGATACAATCAAATGGATGTCTCCCCGCAGGTTTGAAGTCTCTTGTACCACCGTCTACAAGAGCACTGACATCTACAACGAAAGTTTTATTTAAAGTTGTATTAAAAAAGTATACCGCATATTTGTGGACACCCGGTATATTTACGGTTATATATTTGTTCTTGTGGCCAAATATTTATACTAATTATATTTCAAATAAAAAAATATATTTTTTAAGATCGTAGTGTTAATGGAATTTTGGTTCTCAAAACCTTAACCAAGATATTTAATATTAGTATATCTTACTAATTTTCACATGAAAGAATGAAATGAAAAGTTTTGGATGCATAAACAATAACGTATTTTGCCAATATCTTAAAAAATATTTTTGTTTATAATGACTGGGAACAGTGAATCCTTTTTGACTAAAAAGCAAATATATATCATTTAAATCATAATATGAACGTAAAAATCATAGCTATATAAAATTAATGATAGTTAAATTATTTATTGTAGGCCAATTAAGAAGAAGCATTTCGCATTTATGTAAGAATGAGCTCTTTTTTTTTTTTGCTGCTGTAAAAAAAAAGAACAGCAACCTTTTCTCCTTCATTTTTTTTTTTTTTTTCATTGACTGCATTGTTTTATTCTATATATAATAACAACTTTTCCAGGTCAAAACATGATTCTTTAAAATAAGAAATACAACTATGGTGCTAAAGTTATTTGTTTATTTACAAACATAATAAATCTTTACCCTGTATTTTAACCTTTGATATTCCTAGAATATAGGTATGTAAATATGATTATTGAAAGAGCACAGTAAATTATAAATTTATTTCTTTAAATAAATCATTTAAAAAGCACACACACACACACACATCCAACTACAAATAGGTTTTAAATCATAATATGACAAAAAAAATAAAAGCATTTTATGCTCAAATGTAATAAATTATAATTGAATTTTGAATACCAAAATAAATAAAAAATATATTCCAATTGGGTGATACTTTAATGTTTGTAAACACTACATAATACTATCTTAAGACTCAAAAGTATCTGTGAAATTAATAAATGAATCATGCAGGTTCTATTAGTAATTTGATTCTCGAGGTATATTTATAAAGTTCTTGAGTCATTAATGTCGTTAAGATCGTTGAGAGTTTTGATGTTGTTCAAGGTAATTTGATATTTATATTCCCCAATAAAAACCAGATCAATGTTTTTTTCTTGGTCTATGTTTAGTCTCGTTCCCTCAGACTCTTGTGTCCCAGGGCCTCAGTATTGGCGTCGATCCCGAATTCAATTCTATGTTAGTGTTGGTTATAACAACTACTCAAAGAATTGTGAACGAAACTATACGAAAACTTATAAAAAGTTGATTACAAGACCGATATCTTTTTCGAGAGCCACATCACTACTTACAGCTCTGGCTCCCAAAAACACAATATATAAGATCAATCAACAATAAACGGGAATATATGGGCCAAAGGACCTCAGTTAAGGGAATATTTTATGCTATAATTTTTAAATACTTGACTTTTCCATTGATTGGTTGATTTACGAAATCATTACAAATACCTTTAGAAACATTATGAAAAAACTCTAGAGGAGAGACAATTTTATCTATAGAATTGAAAAAGAGACACAGGAAGATTTTTCTCAAAATTTTAAGATGTATTGTTCCCAATTAGTGATCCGCTCGAGATTACATAAATAATTAATTCATTATACATTTCGTTGATGATATATTATATGATACAAGATATTAAAAAGTGTTATAAGTCGTCCACAGTGATGAAATGATTGGGAATCTCTGATTTAGAGCCTCATATAACCACATTTTCATGTGTTCATTTTTTTTATTTCATGGGCCGTGAAGATGACTTAGTTAATGATGTTATACATTGAACTATGGCGTATTAAACAAAGGAGGAGGGGGGAGGGAAATATTTTCGTCAAATCAAAGAAATCAAGTTAAATATTTCGTATTTCCTCATTGACTAAATTATAAATCTAAAATAGAATATTTGTATGATGTTCAACATCTGTTTCATAAATTAGTTATTGTTCCTTCTCCTTAATTTTTGTGATAAGACATGAAGTTGCGTCATGGATTCGAAACAGGTTATAAGCTTTTTTTGCAAGTACCGGAAGATGAGTGCTAAAGAGATGTTGTGTGATTCTTACAATTTTCAATTTATTAAAGAAATAGAATGATTAAATTAAGTAAGATAGTCGTGTAGAAACGAAACCCTTTGCACTATTAACATGAGCATGTAGTAGATTCTAGGATGGGACTATTTATAAAAGGAAAAATATTAAGTTTATTGAACCAAATCAACGAGCGCGCTCCTACTTCGTGCATGTATTCTGTTCATTTCTTTTTCTTGTTACTATTTTAAATGTCAGGAAACTAAAAATGTTACATCGGATATATGAATAACATACAATACAAGTAACCTTGAAGAGTATTATTTTTAACCACTTCCATAATTGAGAGAGAGAGAGCGAAAGAGAAAAATGAAAAGATCAACCAATTTATATCTAGGTATAACATGTTTAGTCAGTAGAAAGTGCATCATTATTTCTTAAGGTAGTAATTTGCTCTAGGGATTTAATTACATATATATATTTTTTTTTTGCCTGAGAAGTAAGTGATGGCTTTTTTTCGAAATCAATAAAACATATGTATGTACAATAGGACAGTTTGTATTCATAAAAAATACCAATTCCAATTACTAATAGTACAAAAAGAGGCGTCTTATGGTACAAAATTTGGTTGTATGTAATTTTGTTGCAAATATTTTCGCCGTGGTTAATTTTGCCTGGAGGAGATTTTGTTACATGAGGTATTCGCCGCCTTTTTATGTTCTCAGTTCGAGCGTAACTATTATATTTCGATCAGATTAATAAAATAGCCAGGAGAAGAAGAAAAAAGAAAAATAATTTAACTATGATCGAATAATCATTTCTCAACCATTGATTAATAAATTTTATAGTCAGTCCTGTTCTTTAATGATTTTGAATTGCAGACATTCAGTCGATCCATAATTTTATGGGATTTTACATATTATCCCAAGATGGAAGAGTTGCTTAAAATACCATGTGATGTTGATGTAAAATTACAACTACTACAAATATTATGGCTGCATAATTGTACAAAGTTCATTTGAGTTGACCAACGGGAATTTTTCATTAAACAAATGATTTTTTTTACAATAAAAGTTTGCGTTATTAGAGCTTGTGCTCCTCAAGAAGTCATGGACCTTTATTAAATATTAATTATTTCATCATTATTTTCCTTTTATTTTCTTCTACGCTTACAGAACACTATCCTTTTTATGGATTTTTGGAGAAGAGCAGCTAAGCTGACATGACTTTTCATTAGATTAGCTGCAGGCAACTATGAGGTGATAGAAATATACGCAAATCCTACTCTGTATTTAGCAACAGGTTTTTGAACAAAATATAAAAAATTTGACAAATTCTTTTTTTTCTTTTTTTTTTTTTACTTTAAAATATTAAACTTTTTCGAAAAAAATTTAAAAAATCTACAACTATTCACAAAAAAAAAAATTGGCGGAAAAATTTGGAAATCCACGGCTATTTTTAAGAAATTAAATATTTTGGAAAAAAAAATTCAAAATCCAGAGATGTTAACAAAAAAAAATTTAATTTGAAATATTTAAGTTTTGGAAAAAAATTTAAAATATTAATTTTTTTGGAAAAATTTAGAAATATTAAATTTTTTGGGATAAAAAATCAAAAATACACAGCCATTCTTCAAGGAATTAAATTTTTTGGGGGGGGGAAACCTCAAAAATTCATAGCTATTCTCAAAAAATTATTTTTTTGGAAAAAAAAAATTCAAAAATCAACAAAAATTAAATTTTTAATATAAATATAAAAATTTTAAATGTTTAATTTCTTTGAGAAAAAATTATTTAACCCATAGTTTTATACTGAAAATTAATTTTTTTGGGAAAAATTACTAATATTCAATTTTGTGAAAAAAATGGACATATTAAAAAGCAAAAGTTCCTTACAATGGGGGGCAGCCCCTCCAGCCCACCCCTGAAGACGCCCCTGAGCAATTATATAGGCAGGAACTACTACGATGTCGATCTTCCACTTGGACTTAAACTTATAACTCTGCAAAAAATCATTAGTGTTATTCTTCGTCTTTTATGCTCCAGTGATTACTTTTGTTTCCTTTTCAAACAAAAAAGAATATGGATGACAGCCTTGGAAAATAAAAAAACACTTTTCAAGTTACACTACCAAAAGTCTTGCGCTCCTCCATTTTTTTGTTTTTTTGTTTTTCTAACTAAAGAAATAATGATAAAAACATAAGCCATGTAATTCAAGCTTGATAAAAGTTTCTAACACAAAACTTCATCTGCATCACAACTAGCCGTGACTGTCAGTTACAACTGTCTAACGGCGGTATAGTATGATTTTTTTTAAAGGAAATTGGATCCTTTTTTTTTAACTATTTTAATCTGGTTTTGTTTTTTATAATGATAAGACTTCAATTTAAAATTAGCATTGGCTATAAATCTTTAGAACAAATAGATCTTTATTATTATATTTGATTATTTTCTCTCTTGATTGTCTAAAATTATGTATTTTGTAAAACAGTATAATGCACCCATATATTAGAGTTTCTCATTTTTGAAGAAAAATGTGTATTCTATTTGTTATTATAACAATATTTTTTTCACGCTACCCTACTGACAAGGCTATAATCCAGTCCAAAAACGATTCAGCTCAAAAATGGAATCCTTTAATGTGTATACAGCTACCTATAATTATGTAGATTGAAAATTTAAAATATAATATACTTATTATATGGGAAGTTGAAAACTGATTAATATGCCAACACATATTTGAACAGTCTTATGATTTTTATACTATACATTATCTAATTTTGAAACCCCAATATAAAGCAAAATTAATACGTCTTGAGATATGAGTGCCCCAACATCATAATTATTTGACCTATGAACTGGTTTCGGAACAAAAATTTGCACAGGCATAAGAGCCGTTTATTTTATATACAGGCTGTTGGAGAGTCGGCCATGCGATTAAAGGGTCGTTTCCAGCCATGTTTTTAGTTATTTATTATGGGATAAACTGCTTTGACTTATGATCCCTGTCCAGGAACGAATTAAACTTGTATGTATAGGTAATACTGTGATATAAATATGTACGTTTGTAACGACGACATGACACTAAGAAATTAATTTTCTCATTTCAATCATCATTATAGAACTATTTACATTTATGTAAATGTTCAGTAATAACTTTGATTAAGAGTAACTTAGATTATCAAGTGTTTCGAACTAGAAATATGCAGATACCTTCATCCTTATAAAACATATTTGTATATCAAATAGTCTTTGGATGAAACGTTAAATTGTCTCTTCCGTTACTCAAAATTATTTATTCATCAACGGAAACTCCTATGAAAATTGGAGATATAATATATATTACCAAAGGAGGAATCTGTGTAAATAAAAAGCTAAGTTTACCGATAAGAAAAGGAAAAACAGTTGATACGTTTGCTTTTTCTTTCTTTCTTTCTTTTTTTTTTTTTTTTTGTTAATTATTTAATTAGTCGTGGGTGGGTTAACACTTTTCTCTATAAGAAGAATCCTCGACTATCTATGGTGTAAATTGATTCAAAAATACATAATAATATATATCAATACATATGTACCAAAATCATATAACAGGGAGCTAATATTAATCATTTGTTTTTATTCAGTAATACCATATGTCTCACCATCGGTGATGTTGGGCCATTTGGGGGAGGGGTGCTAAACATATTGAAATTGATTCAATGCACTCTTAAAATATGTTTACATATTTACTAACTAACTTAATTGTTCAATAACATTAAAATGTGGCTTACCTAATCCGCTGGCTCTAGAATTTCTATGAAGAGCACTAATGCATAGGTATGAGATTTTTGTAGAGAAAAATACCTTTGAGGGATTAGAAAATATAAACAATTTATGGGTATGCTCTTTTTTTTTTCTTCTTCTTTTTTTTTGTTTCTTCTTAAATAGATCGCAGTAGTGGTAAATTGTATCTTTGAAGGGAGTATTCCCGAATGTCTTTGGTGTATTTAAAAAAGAACATAATGATGTATATATATAAAATACATTTATTTTGCATTAATACTATTTTAAATGTAGAAAATTCTTCTCTTTAAAGTAGTCATTCATTTTCACTCTCAAAATCATTATAATAGGCAGCTAATTTTAATAAGGGTCTTAATTTAGTAATAACATAATTCTTGCTCCTCCTTTCTCCAGCGCTCTCCAAAAATGCCATCTCTAGGCTAATGCAATAACAAGATATTGGAAAAAAGAGATCCTGCCGGCGAGCGGCAATTAATCCAAAATCATTATAATTGGCAAGCTGCATTTAATTTTATTAAAGTATCCTAGTGATCTCTTCATTCTCGTATCAAATACCATAATAATAAATTAGTTAAAAATGCCACATAACACGCAGTTTATAGCTTCGTTCTTGTAGCGAATAAAAAAGCTATTAAATAACATCGTCTGTATTATCTCCTTTATTAACCACTTGATAGCATATCAGTGTCCATAAAGTGGAATCATTCAGACGTTGTTTTTAACACTAACTGAAAATGGTCATTATTATATCTCCAGCTATATATATTCAGTATGTAATCGAATAGAAGTATAATTATTAGACTTTACCAAAATGACAAAAGTTGGGAAATTGCTATTGCCGGATAATTTTATTTTTGCATTTTATTCATCTAAACAAGAAAATAACCATTAATTGATTTGAAAATCTGTAAAATTTCGAAAAAAAAGGAACTTTTGGTGTTGTTTCATTAAAATTATTGATTTTAAATTGAGTTATAGAATTTTTATTATATTAAGTATTATAGATAAAACATATATTTTGCAACAATATTTTAACAATCTTTCTCTAACTTACCTGATGGTATGAGTATTTTAATTCCAAACATGCTGCCAATGAATATATCTTGGCTTTTAGTACCTTGCATTACGCACATTTACTCGGATGTTTCTCTTCATTTTTATTACTTTAATCTCATTTCTTGATACAATGTGTCTAATTTATTACTATCAAATATACTTTCGTTGTTCATTTATGGTAAATAAAACACCCTATTTTACCAATTTTTAATTTTGGACGGCGAAAACTGTCAATTAATCTCTAAAAAATAGGATTTTTTATTTATTATTTCTTAATTTCCATTGTTCAATTATTTTTATTTGAGCATATTTTTATTCTGATAATCTTTTAGAATGACATTTTTCATTTATTATGAATATTTAATTCCTTTTTTTTTCGATAAAACTTATCAGTCGACTTTGAGGAATGACTAAAGTCATAAAAAGTTCAGTGTCGTTATTCAAATCCTTGATATAAATAATTGTATTGTCATCCCGATTGAGGTTAGGTGAACAGTATGGTAGCACACTGATATCCTCCAAATCACTTCCATCTCATATATCTCTTATTTTTGATATCCTGAATTGTCTAAACATCACCAAAATTTCCTTTTTTTCGAAATTTTACAGATTCTCAGATCAAAACGTGTCCATAAAGACCTTTTTTTACGTTTAATGGTTATTTTAGAGGAATAAAATAAAGAATATCCGGTAATACCAAATTCCCAATTTTTGTCATTTTGGTACATTTCTGATTTCTTAGACTTATTTCTATGAGAGTTTATTTTAACAAGTACTTTTTTGACATGGATACTCCCCATATTTAGATAAATGTTTAGATAAGTTTAAGTTCAAGGAAGGAAGGAAAAATAACAGTTGGTACTACTACCAATTATAAATAATTTTAATGAATTTTTCCATATATAGTAGAAATGGCATTTAATTAAAAATTATCTGGCCATATCCTACTAAGAGCACTTTCTCAGACCATCTCAAGCGTTCCGATTTTTACTCTTCTCTCAGAGAAGAGATGTTTAAATTCGTTTCAGTTCTTTCTATTAGTTATTGAGTATTTTATATTATTAGGGTTCCATCGATTTTTAAAATGGAACTTAAAATTGCGTCTGTCCCTATAATCGGTCCTTGAAAGACACTTCATACTTTAAAACGCTCTAAAATGACATAAGAATCACAAATATTAAATTAAAGTACCTACATCAGTTACCCAAAAAATTCCTTCTGTAAAACCTCAAGTATATTTCATGCACGAATATAATTTTAATTAAGACTTAATTAAATTATTTTTTATTATTTTATGCATAGGATATTAATAACTCTAAGGTAGACGAGATAGATTAATAATGGCATCATTTACCAAAGATTATTGGATTGGACGTATTTTGCATTCAAATTGGACGTGTTCCTTAGATTAATAATGGAAGCAGACGAGACGTCAAAATTTTGGGGCTGCTATGATATTAATTATTATCAATAACAATCACCTCATATAATCAGATAGTAATTGTGGGCGTGCACATTCGCCTCAACAATTCTTGCATCCCTACTGAATCCGTAGTATAATTAAAGTTGAAGAAAATACTACCTTAAACGTATTTATATCTGTTCGAACTTTACTATTGCACTAATCATTTCATTACTATTTTCCTATTTTCTTCTTCTCATAGCTTTATCATTAATCTGATTGAGGTATAAGAATTAAGTTCAAAATGAAAAAGGCGGTAAATATGTTATATGGCAAAATCTCCTCGAGGCATCATTACCGGTAAAAGCAAGCTGACTCAATAAAATATAAAGTCAAACTGTGTACATATATTCGAATTTGAAAATCTACTCACCTTTTTAGTCAAATCGATTAATTATCAATTCAAGTCAATATTTGTTATATAAGGTCATGGCAGCTAAACTGCTCTCCTCTCATATATTGTTCAAATTAACATGGTTAATTTTCGGGGGGAGGGGGATTTACATACACAAAGCGCTTAGAATTTACAACTCTATCATATTATAATATTCCAAGGCATTAGACATTAGAGGGAATTTATTTAATAAAAACTCTTAGTGTATAATTGTAGATGAAGCAATAAAAACAAATGAATGTATAAAAATAAAATGTGCATGTATTTGGTGAGCGAAAAATGAATATAAATTCCGTTTTTGCAATGCTCCACATTGTTAATTATTATTATCGATGTTTGTTTGTGTGTATTTTCAAGGTCTTCCCGATTATATCTTTGCATATTATGTGTACGTACACATATACATTAAAGTGATCAGTATTTTTGAAATGAAATAGTATGAAGGTCCCAAATTAAAGTATAAATAGATTTGCCTTCACTCCAAGTCTTTTCAAAACTCACCAGAGCCATTTTAAAGATTGTAACTTAATTTTAGTAGGAGGTTGCGAGAATTTATTGATTTTATGTAGATGTCTCCGGCCCACCGACCTAATTGACGACTGGAAGCACATTGCACAACATATTGAATATAAAGGAGAAAGAGGGTGCCTCGTTTTTCAGCTGTTGGCTACTACATAAAAACTATTACTATTGGGCAAAGCATTAGTGACCTCTGCTCAAAAAAATTAAGCAAGAGCAGGAGTGTGCTCATTGTTTTTAATAACGAGCGAAGCGGGAGCACGCTCATCATTTTAGAAGAGCGGTACAATCACACTAATTTTCACTCATTTACATAAGTTTGTATTATTTTTAATGTTTCTAACTCTTATGAGATAACATCAAAAAATTTGAGAGATAAAGGATCATTTTAAATATTGAAAGAATAGACGGTTGAAGTTATGTCTCAAGACTCTTTTTTTCTATGCTGTATCTCTAAATCTCTCCTTTTTCGGTTGACGAGCTTGCCCCTCACGTAGCTGGCTACTCCAAGAAGACTCAGATATTAGTTCCCTCAGAGACCCTGCCTGCTTCTTCCTGCGTGGATAATCTTATATTTTTTTTAACAAATTTTCCCAACTGAAATACGATTTTCTTATATTTTTATCAAGTAAATTGACATAAGATATCATAATCTCACGCAAGCATAAGTTCAAAAACTTAAGAAACTTTTGTTTTAGATCAAGATAATTAACAGGCTTAACTGGATGATAGTGGACAAAACCTCGTAAATGCATATTTCCTAAGACAGTTTCCAAGGGACACCAAAATGCAAATAAAAAATTCTTAAAACACATATTTTAATTAAACTAATCATTTGGATTATTATAAGCTATTGGAAATAATGTATGGGCGTCACAAATCATACGGCATACTTCCACTTGCAATATATTGAATGTAATTTTAATCATAAAGAGTTGCCAAATTTAAAAACATCTATATGAGTGGAAAAATGAGCGCCGCTCATTTTTAACTGAGCGGGAGCGCACTCAATGCTCCAAAAAACGAGCGGAAGAGCGAGTATGCACACAAAATTAGTAACTGAGTAGGGAGTTTGCTCAGGATTTTGTGAGCGGACTAATGCTCTGCTATTTGGATTTTTTTACTACATTTTATATAACATAATATATCAACTGAAGGACGAGTCTCCTATTGATTATCCATCTAATATATAGGTCGGCGGCACAGTCCCAACAAATTGCCTTTGCAGAACACTAACAAAAAGTCAGCAAAACAAATGGAGGAATGACACATTATCAAAAAAAAAAAATCATAATCAATATATCCTCATGACCTAATACAAAAACTTTAAAAAGGCTCCGTCGAGTTTTGATAATACTTGGAGTGATTAAATTCCATTTCATTTAAAAAATAGCGATCACTCTAATACACATACATACTTAAATATTATAAGCAGACTATAAATGTGTGTATGTATATAATACGACTTCTATATAAAATCTTTTTATTATGTTTATTTCTTATTTTTTTAGGAGAGGCCCTTTTTCAGGCGTGCTCCCTCAGATACAAGATTTTTTCTGTTATTATTTGTTTTATTTGTATTTAACATACACTTCATCAAAGTATCAAGGGCCCATTAGGAATGCATAACTTACTATAAGGTTTTTTTTTAATTTTTAACAATGCGTTTATTTATGTTGTGTACAATTAATAATAGATAATGCAATAATTGAATATTCCATTATTGATCGATGGTTTAATGATGTAATTTTTGACGATTTAAAATACAAATAACTTAAAAAAATAAGTATTATGTGGCAAGTAATGAGGCACAAATGGCCTGAGTTAACTATGTAATTTTAATCTATCAAAATGAAATGATAGTATCCTACATATTGATAATAAAAGAGACCAAGTCAAATTTATAATATTTTGTATAAAAACCAGTAGTCGTTGTCAACCTTTCAATCTATTGGTAAAAAAAATTAGATTATATTGTCAAAAGGACAAATATTGAATGACAGATCAGATTTTTTTTTTAATCAAAATTCAAAATCTATTTGCATAATAAATTTCCAAAAGTGAAATTATTAGTTTTTCGAACAAATTTTTATCTTTTGGGTACGAGTTCCCTCCTCTACATAGTTTGATCAAAAAAATATAGAAAATGAAAAATGTGTTTAACAATCATACTGACATTAAACATGAAACAACTGATAAAAATGTTTTATGAATACAATTTTGTAGCCAATTTTCTTTTGTTATGTAATTGTAGTGTTGAGAGACACAACGAAGCCTCTTCCAGGCTTAGTAAAGATTTATATCATATGTCTGCAAATAAAAAAATATGCAATCTGTTTATTCATCTTTGATTTTTTTTTTTAAATGTAGTAGTTTATCCTATTTTTTTCCAATGCTTAATATTGCACAAATGAGTAATATCTCATTTTATGAGTTCATTCGATACTTAAAAATTGCATATTTTATAACATTAAATTTGTTCATTGTCATTTATACCATGATGGCTTATGGATTATAAACTGGTTCACAATACCGATATGACCTTTGACATTCATCAGTTATCTTTTAAAATAATTGCCCCCTATGTACAGGGTGAGGAACTTAGCCTTGAAGAAGTAGGGGGCATCTTGCTGCCGTCGGATGCAATCCCACCGAGGAACATGACATGAGCTAGATGTTTCGTTCTGAAAGCTCTCAATCCGATCTTTTAATTCAGCTAAGAAGCGATCATTTCTCCTGTTCAGAACAGCGTCCACAAGTGCACTGAGGAGATCACACAACCTCTACCATTTACTCGGACATTAGTGATCGAATAAAAAAACAACAACATCAAATTATAAATTTTTGTGAGTTCGTTCGAAGTACAAAATTGTCAGACTTTTAGAACTGAGGGTTGACGATCTCGAAAGGATTCTAATTTTTGAGTCCTCCCCCTGTATGTAAAATTTGAACAAGCTATGTCGAAATGTATCCCTATGTAAATTTTCACCTCTTTAACATCATTTGCTTTTTATTTTAATATTGACATCGTATAGCCTTTATTTATAAACTATTACACACTAATGCATACATTTTTTTTTAAATCTTTATATTTAGGAAATTTTTTTGAGTGTATCATGTATCAATGTATAAGTTTGACATCCAATATATTTTGATCAATGCATGCAGTTTTCACGACGATTCATGTTTAACAACCCACAAAAAATAAATGATAGATTGTGTTTGTGAGTAAATATAATTTTGTTTGTGTTTATGTCAGTAGTATACTTGAGGATTCCCCGCCTCATACACTCTCTTGAATAAATGTGTAAGAAGCTAATAGGGTTTTTTTCTTCAAAAATGCATTTTTGTAGGTAGGGACAAAAAAGCAAAAAAAAAAAAAAAATGACATGAATATAATATTTTTATTTTTCAAAAATGAAGTTTGATCAATTAAGTGCATATGGATATACAAAGGTATGTATAACAAGGTGCAATGGCAAAAATATATATTTTTGAAAATTATAAAAAAAAATTTATAATTCAATTTATCATTAAACATACGGTCAAATCCGAATGAGAGAAGCTGTCTTGACGAAAAGTTTTTTTTGTTTTTTTTTTAACTCCAATAATAAATAACATCAATAATGTTATAGTAGTATTTGGATATTACTCTTTGAATTGCTGTATCATAGCAGCCTAAAAAAATTTCTACATGCAGCCAAAAAATCTATTTTTTCCCGATTAAAAAAAATTCATCAAGCATTGTAGAAAAAATTATGGAATCGGTTATCTTATGAATGTTAAACATAGTACCAAGAATATAAACAATATTTTATGGTAAAGTTTAACAAGAAAGGGAAGGAGGCAAGCAACTAATCTCAAGCCTGGCATTTTTTTTAAATTTTGACTCAAATTGAAACAGTAAATAATCGAAAAAATACTTTTCTACTCCACAACATGCTTTAAAGTCTTCATTTGTCACTAAATTATTCAATAAGAAACGATTTTTAAATTGTTCTTCTGTTTTAATATCCACGGAAGTTCCTTAATTTTTGTAGTGAACCTTGGACATAATGGTTGCCATTTCGGAAGTGCTGGCGTTGAACTGGCACTACACATTTTTAGCATCAAAGTGGGAGAAAAAAATGGGTAAATGAGAAATAGATTGAAATTCGCCAATGGTTTGCATAGTTCTTGAGGATCTCTGAAATTGTAAAAATACATGTTATTGAGACATTCGTGTTCTAAAATATCAAATATACCAGTGATAAATACTCTTTCAATTTGTTGTTGTATCAAATATACGTACGCTTGATTCAACTGTACTCGTTAGTACTTCCAATTCTTCTTAATTTCTTTCGTTACAAGAAATAGCCGTGATTTACACTACAACTGGCATCTAAAGTAACCAAAAAAAGTATCCTTCTTGATAGTGGCAGGCCCAGGTCTTCTCTACCCTGTTAGTTTTGATATTGCTCCAAACTTTTAATTCCAAGTAATTATTGAAAACAACGTCAAAATTACCCGAATCACACTTTGCTTTGATTTGCTTCTACATCCATTTTATTCATCAAGTTTGGCTTTCATCAACTATTGGTTATTCCTAGACTTTAAAAGATTCTAAAGAGAGAAATAATTTACTCTGATTCCTGTGAATAAGTGTTAATTAGAATAAATAAATTCTATCAAAATGCTAGAGTTTCAAGTTTTTACAAACACAATCCTAGTACTGTCAACGGGTCAGATGCATATATTTAAAGTAGACAATATTACCATCTTTACATTACATAAATTATAATAATAATATATAAAAATGGTGTAAAGTACATTCAGTGGTACCATATGTCTGGCTCCAACCTTCTCCTCGGGTTCTTCTTTCCTTAGAAAGATATCAACTCTAGTCATTAGTACGAATTACTGCTGATTTGATATACCTGTCATGGTATATTGGCCTTACTGTATTTTGAAGAGGGAATTTATAAAAAAAACATCAGCGGATTAATCTTTTATCAGTTTGTTTTTCACCAAAAACTTAGCATGAGCATCGGTTCCTTAAATATCCGTACCGGTCGAACCCTAGTCTTAACTTTGAAAAAGACTTTTTAATTAAAAATACTACTTTAACCCTTTCAGACTCACAAGGAATTGAAGAGAAAATCAAAGATAATTATAGTCAATTCTTGATCTCTTTGATCATATTACAATTAATTTTTCAATAACTTCAATAGGCTCACCAGAACTTTATGGGACACTGGTGTCCCTCTGGGTGTGAACGATAATTCTTGATTATGTATAAACAAAATACTAAAGTTACGCTATGGAGTTGAATTCTTAAAATCTTTTAATTATTTTGATATACTTTTTATTTATAATTCAATTAAGTAATAATTCTACTATAAAAATTCATCAAAGTTAATTTAATAACTGCGTTATATCTAAAACATAACGAGGCAATTTCTAACTCTTACCAAGTATAAAGAAAGATTACAAGCCATACAAATGACTAAAGTTCAATTTCCTATAATTTTGCTTGGACAGTAAGCACATTTTTTTCTCAGTGGTCTTAATTTCTATATTTTATCACTCCAATCATCTTTGAGATTATCATCAAAGCGATTATTTCGAAGTACATAATAACGACGTGAACATTGACTTTAGGAGTCAATTAAGCATCTATGCATTCGTTCCTGTTGTAACCTATTTATCAGCTATAACTTTAATATTAGAATCATATAATGAACTGCCAATGTCTTCTTCATCAGCACTGTCTGCTTCCTCTAAAATGCTATAAATTTGGTTACTAATAGTGCTGTTAAAAAGATTAAAATCTCTTATTCTCTGTTTGTTTCTTCCATTTATTAACAACTCTACATTCAATAATTAAGTATATATAAAAATATTTGTATGAACATGTATTACTTGCTAATCTGTCTAGTAATAAAGAGTAGTTTGATATCAATACTCTAAGAGGACAAAACCCAAAGATAAATGTCTCATCCTGAACAAATTTTAAAATCTAATAAAAAAAATTACCTTTCAAATCCTGAGGGACACCAGTGTCCCAACAATTTTAAACTTCCATAACATTTGCATTTTTCATCAAAACATAGGAAAATTTTCCACAATTACTCCTTATACTATACAAATATTAAAAAATCAATAAAAAATTGATATTATCCATATATGAAAAGTTGTAGGTAGGTTGAAATAGGTAGAATGTTATTTACAGAATTCCAAAAATGATATAGTTTGAAGACTTATATAGGATCAACATTAAGTCCTATGATGAAATGTTTTTTTATGAATTTTAGAGATCCACTATTACTCTTTCTAATAATTTTAAAATATCAGCTTAAATAGCATGAAAAATAATGGAAGGACGATTGAATAAAAATACGGGACACCAGTGTCCTGTCGATACAAAAGGGTTAAGAGTATTTCAAATTATCTGGACTTCTTTGAAGTTATTTTGACCATGGACACTCTCCATGAAGCCACATATCAATGACAATGTAGAATTACACTATTTCAATTTATATAAATTAATAATACAGGTAGGGGAAAAAATATTGACTCTAACCTACTTTTTAATAAGTAGTTCACAAACTTGCAACTTTTCAAAAATACTAATGGAAACAACTATTTCCTTAAGTAGGTATGAAATAAGAAGACGATATTCAAGTCCGAGAAACATTGAATTACTCTTCTTGCAAGTTGTCCCAAGTAAAAAGAGTTTCAAGTCACTGATATTTTAGCAAGCTGATTCAGAAGTACATACATTGTACATGAGGTTGAAGTTGAAATTATATATGTATTGCTTTCTTGTTATTTAGAACAGTTCTACCATCAATAATGAAATATCATTTCCCCTTAATTACCTTATCTTTATATATATAAAATAGAGTTTGTGTGTGCGTGTCCTTTATGGGTGCCCACACCGTTGGATCTAAGAGACTGAAATTTTGAATGGGTACCTCTTTTGAACCTCTTCGGATAAAAAGGGGTGCTGATTTTCGGGAATGGGGGTCATATAAGTTGGGGGGAGCTTATTCTATACCCATAACACTAAAGTTGTTTTTTGGAGCTCAAGAAGACTAGATAGGGGTTGACTTTTAAATCAAAAAGTGACCGGTGTCTCAAAAAAATAACTTTATTTCTGTTTTCGTTTTCTAAATTCATTCAAAATGAAAAAAAGTTATGGGCAAAATAAGAAATAAGTAAAAATTGCACTTTCAGGTCCAAAATAAATGTATTTCCAATGAAATATTAGATTCGTAGATAAAATGAACTTCGTAGGAATTCGTTAGTATATAAATTTGACACATAAAAATGTATGTTTAACTGAAATATTTTTCAATTTTTTGAAATATACATTTACATATATTAATGATTTGACGTAAATGACTACACGGATCGCATCTCTGAATCATGAACATTATTTTCTTCGTTTATATCCTCTTCTTCCTCCTCCTCTTCATTAAAATTTAAAGGTAAAACTAAAATGGAGTTCCTAGCTTCTTTGATACGCCACCATCTTCCTAGACGATGCTCTTGACCAATCCCTGCAAGAAGAGTCTTTCCATCCGGAGAAAATTGAAGGGCGTTGACAAAACCAGTAACGGGAATAGCTTGAATCTCTTTTAAACCACGGAAATTTGCAGTACATCTCCATAGACGAATGAATCCATCTCTTGAGCCTGATGCTATAAGATCTGATTGAGGTAAAGTAGCTATTGAGCTGATCCACATGGGTTGTTGATTAATAGAGTCCAAGCCATGCGCTTTTTGATAAGTAAATAAGGGCTTCTTCCTCATCACACCCCAGAGCGAAATATGCCCATCCTCACCACAGGTAACAAAGTGCTCCTCATTAATAAGTTTGACAGAGTCTGTAGATGACGAAGGACGATTAAAAACTAATTGCGATTCTTCTACTATTTTCCATACACGAATGGATCCGTCACGACCTCCAGACGTAACTGCTCTTTCTCTTCGTCCAGCATCAATCCCAGTTATTTTGTCCTGATGGCCAAACAAAGATTCAATATAAGTCATTTCATCCAAGTTCCAGACTTTGACGGATCGATCAAATGAACAACTAAATAGAGTATGCGAATTGACTCGGAAAACAAGACCTGATATCATGTCTCGATGGCCTTTGAAGGTGTGTAAATGTTCCATGGTGTTGCCATCCCAAATATGAATGTTATCATGTTCGCCTCCCGAGGCGAGATATTTTCCGTCAGTTGATACAGCCAAGGCATGAATCGTACCACAATGTCCTACATGAGTTTTTAAATCCTTTTTACGACCTGGGACGATCTTTTTGATTTTAGATAAGTCTTTAAGTCTCCATTGAATGAGACCCCCGTTTTTAGAAGCAGTGTATATGTGATCGTTTGAGCAGGCTATACTTGTAATAGAACCGTTATGAAGTTTATCCTTTAATTTGCGACTTTCTGAAGGGAAAATGGGCCTAAGAGAGGAGGCAACAGCTCGAAAAAGTTTTCCTTTTTCTTCTAAAGCATCTGTCATAAGACGTTCATTCACTGAGTCACGGATTTCGTCCTCGACTCCTCTTTCTTTCTCTTCTCTCTCAATCTCTTCCAGGTACATTTTCGCAAGACGGATTCGCTTCTGATCAGAAGTTTCTTCATCGTCCTCATCTGTATGAGATTCGATATCCGAATCATGGCCCATAACATCCGAATCATCGCTCAAAATTTCTTCATTCTCTTCAAATCCCTTCTTCTTGCCACTTTCGGGTGCACCATTTAACTTCCGCTTTTTAGCTCCAGGCCTGGAGCCTTTCTTCATGAAAAAAGTCATTTTAGAGGATAAAATAATGCGATAGCAATATCATTTACATAACATACACACGTGAGTTCTACTACAATAATAAACAAACATAACGTTTGAAAAGAGAAGTGACGTCACGAAATCAGCGCCCTCTTTTTTTCATTTTCTCTTTTTTTCATCAAACGTCAATTTTCAATTATTAAGAAGAAATGCCACAAAACGATGCAATTTATACATGAAATTTTAGAGTCTAACATTATGACTTAATATATAATTTTCAATTCCTAGAATATTTTATAACATAACTTTTGCATTATTTGCAAAAATGAACCAGTTATATAGAGTAATTTTTTGGACGACATTATTATATATAATTTTTTCCTTTGCAAGTAATATTAATTATATTCTGTTGAAATATGTTCAATTCCACTAAATCTGTCAAGATTTTTTAGGTAGTTGCAAGGTGAAATAGAAATTTATATTAACCTAAAAAAGTGGTATCAGAGATAACAGTAAAAGGTTGTGTGAATTTACATTATTATTTTTCCGTTTGTTTATTTATTTATATTTATTTTGTTATGATTGAAATTGAGTGGGGAAAAGACGGATGTAGAGGCTTCGTTTGGCATCTTTCCGGTAAGAAAACATTAATAAATTCCAGATCATGAATTGAAAAATCTATAAATATATACGGTCGTATCAAGTCTATTTATTGGAGGAAAAAAAATAATTTTATTGGTTTTAGTTCAGATATGTTTACGATTTATTTCATTCTTCTCTTCCTTTCTTCATAAGAACAAGCACAGACACGTTTTTTTTTTTCCTTCATTCGATTTAATTAAGCTGCAATTACTTATTTCAATTATAGAATGATATAAATAATGCACGAATAATATTTTTTCCCCAATTAATTGATCTGAGTGAGAGAATAAACCATAAATCACTTCATACAGTTGCTGAATCCCAAAGTATTTCAGATCTTGTAAGGAACAGATCAAATCTAGTTCGTACAGGATCCAAGTCGTGGAGATGGATTTGAAGAAAATAGAGGTAATGCTTATTTATAGAACGTTTTCAATGACGTCATAAATTGCATCTTAATTGAAGGAAATGCCTTCTTGAGGCTCAAAATTGATATTTTTACTATATAAAATGATTAAACTGCACCAAATATCTTTTAGTTTTTATGAATAAATAAAAACTTCACACTTGCATTGAATACTACTGTATGGGAAGGATAAACATAAAAGTAGGATAATTATCGAAAAATATCTTATTATTTCCATTGTAATAGTTAAGTTATTGTCTATTATATGGAAAAAAAAAGTTTAAATGAGGATTTACGTATAATTTTTTTAATAGATGTTAGGGTCTGACATATGATAAAAGTACGCATTAGAAGGATAGCTTTGGATAAACAGTAAGGTTTAAGTACTTTTATTAATTACAAAAATTATTAGACGTTATTGTGTATTTATAAGTAGTCAACGCCCTAGAACATAAATTTGTGTGATATGAATATCCTTTTATGCTGAGGAAATTGATTTTTCCAAATTTGCGTGTCAATTTCCTGGATCAAAAACGTTTTTGTTTACCTCCCTTCTTCAAACACGTCATCACCTTTCGAAATCTATTCAAAATATTTTTCGAGAAAGAGTTCATCGAAATATATACTCCTATATTAACTTCAAACGCTTTTGATGGGGCTGGAGATGTATTTTCTGTTATTCTTGCCAGCAAAGAAATAAAGGATTCCATGAAGAATTATTCTTTGCCCTAATATAAAAAAAGTTATTTTGATAATAAAAACTATGTCCAACATTGTTGGCCCAGTTCTATTTGGAAGTAAATCGTCTACAGAAGGTTTTATGTTCGGACCAACCTTTTGTGCCGAGATTGATGGATTTCGAAGGCATTTTTATCCCATACCAAAGAATTAAAAGATTTTATTGAAGGACTACTGAAAGCTGCTTTAATGCTAATGCTCGAGTGTCCAGATTTACATAACTATTATAAATATCTTTAAACTTTGGAACATATTGATAAATTGCTTTCATTGAAAGAATTTGCATCTTATACCTTCCAAGAAGCATTACAGATATGTATGAATCCTGTTGACAAATTTGAAACGAAACCGATTGCGTCCGGTTTATCAAAGATGCATGAATTGTTTCTTTGTGATAATGTTGTAGGATGGTCTCTCTTTAATGGTACTTAGACTTGCAAAAATATGGAAGTGCTGGCGATTTTGAAAGGCATGTACAATTTGTCCTTGATGTTTCTAATCTTAAAGACACTTAACCTTTTTCTAGAACTCCTCATTCATGCTTATTGGTAATATGTTTCTCATATAATTAATTTTTATGTAATATAAAACCAAGTAATACCTTTTTCGCTTATAAATTAATAAATACTATTTAAATTAGTATTATTTTTACATACAAGCATATACAAACGTGTTAATTTAATTAAAGATTTCACCTATGTGTGCCTTTGATATGATGAATTATTTTATTTTATTGCAGATGTGCAAACACTCAGAAATGATCATAGAATCGTGGGAAACTTTGTGGGAGTAACAAAATCGGACATAGAACATGGAATTCCATTGGTGCTTATGCCAGAAGAAATCGAGTATCTTGTTTCTAAAAACATTGGTATTGTTGTAGAGTATCCAAGTCTAAATGTTCCTCCTAGTGATTCCACGGTGCATCAATGTCATTCTTTCTTGGAAAATAGCTACAAGGAGCAAATAGTCTTACAAAAAGCGAAAAAAGCAACCTTACTTGAAGCAAATCTAGACAAAATAGTGATAGGTAAGCAGAAACGAAAAACGGCGGAAGATGAGATGTTAGATAATGACGATGGTAATTCAAAGGTTTTTCTCAATCAAGAAATCTCTAAAATAAAGGATATCCGTAAAGAACAATCCTTGATTCAATTACGAATAGGTAATTATAACTCACTATCAACAGAATAAGTGTATGATATAACACTTTTTATTGTAGGACACGTTTCATGGACTGAAGAATCTGTAAAGGAGGTATCAAAAGAAATAAACTGGAGAAATAAATACAAAGAATATTGTTCAACGAACGAAAAACATCTAAGAATGGCTGCATTTCGTGATCTACACTCGAAAGGTTTTTATCTGAGCGAAGGATTTAATTTTGGAGCTGATTTTCTAGCATATCCTGGAGATCCCCTTGTATTCCATGCCAAATACTTGATTGTTTGTCGAGAAATGGACTTTCAAGAAAATGTTGGTATGGCTCGACTTGCAAATTCTGTCAATAAGATTTTACTAAGTCCGTCTTTTGATGCAGAAGGTTTGATTACATACAAATCTATTGAATGGTCTGGGCAGATATAATTAGTCCATTGTTTTGTTCATTTTACAGACACAGCTGTTTAGCATTTTTTATTCCAACAATTATGATAGTTAAAGATAGCATCATATTTGAAATATATTTGTCTTGAATATACATTGAATGTTGATATTTTTTTAATGAAATTATATCAATAAAATTTGCGATAAACTTTTTATCTTACTTGGTGCTATATTTTAGCAATGTTGATCTTTATACAAATATATGCTTTTGAGATGTAGGACATAAATAATACTCACCTTCCTTATTTTGTTCTTTATTAATTAAATAATATTTCTAAAACATGAAAAATGATCAACAAGTATATTGAATTTAATTATAAATAATATGAATGTTAATTTTATTCTTCTTAAGATATTGATTAATTATATATCAATTATAGAGTGACTGATAATTTTATCCTCTTCCTATTAATCACAAACTTCTAAGGTTGCAAAATTTGGGGAATTTTCAGACATGAAAACTTTCCATGGGAATTTTGGGTAATTTTTGATTTTCAATGTTGAAAGATACAAACATAAATACTCTTAACGAAAAATATATTATTTAATATAGTAAATAAAACAAACAAATTAATCTACAAAATATATAAAGTTGTAGCCTTAATACTTGTAGAAATAGTTATTTGTATTATAATTTTTGAGAAGTTTGTGAATTACTTACTGTCGATATTTTTATTTCTTACCTGTATTGATATCTACATCTTCTGCTCAATTAATTTTTTTCTTCTTTGAAGTTATTTTATAGAGTTATTTGGCGCGAACGAAACAAATTTGTAAGCCAAATTATTTTATAAATTGAAATAGTGTAATTCTACATTTTCATTGATATGTGGTTTCATGGCGATTACCCATGGTCGAGATAACATTGGATGAATTCCAGACAATTTGAAAATACTCATAATATTACTATAAATTTAGTATTTTTATTGAATAAAGGCATTGTTTTAAAGTTAAGACTAAGGTTTGATTGATTTGGATATTTTAGGACCCTATGCCCATGCCGAGTTTGTAAAGAAAAAAACCCACTGATAATTGATTAATCAGTTGTTTTTTTAATAATAAATTCACCCTTGAAAATTCAGTAAGACCTTGAGATATTGACAGGTATATTAAATGAGCAGTAATATTAATTTCTAGTGTTGACATGTAAAGAAAGAAAGAGTGCGAGGAGAAGGTTGGAGCAAGATATATAGTACTACTGTATTAAGACAAGTGTTGCAGAAAATACTATTTTTAAAGAATGCCCTGCTTTTTTGTAGTTGTTACCTGAATCAGGAACAGTGGTGCTCCCTATCTTAATATATGCTTATATTTACCAAAGCTGTCATTATTCTTTTTTTATCCTCTCTACGCCATCACAAAGTCAATGGAGTTGCAAAGTAAATTAGTGTTGTCAAAGGTTAAGGAGGAACTTCCCTTAGACGAGACTACAGACATTAATTATTTTTCCATAGACACGGAGTATGAGTACTTGTAGCCACAAAAACCCGGAGCATGATGACTCGGAAACAGAAAGACCAGGAGCATGTGGACTCAGACTTGACCTAAACACTGAAAAGATGGACTGAAATTCAGCTCTGAATATTGGATATTTTCTTTAATTATATTTGGTATTTATTATTTAGAATGAGTAATTAAAAGTTACTTATGGAATATGAAGTAGATCTATAATGAAGATGCAAAATAACTAATGAGAATTATGAATATAGGTAGATAGAATATAAATGAAACTGTACATTTTTTGAGGTATAGAAAAGTCAGACACTCCAAATGAAATAATTGCTTAATTAGATTGAACATATAAAAACGAGAACACTTTTCTTCTCTGAAATGTCTATGGGAATCTAAAAAAAAATATTCCAGTCAGATAAACATGTAAATCGTCTTCTGAGAATATTCCAAATTTGACATTTTTTGTTGAAGAAATGAGGTAAATACGGTGTTTTTAGGGTTCTTGGTTCTATTTCAACGGTTTCGGTTAGAAAAATTCAAGAACAATCAATTTGAACTACTATCTGTCAATATCTAATGAACTTTTCCTTTTCTTCGTATCTTTTTGAATATGAAGAAAAAATTGGTATGATGAATTCTGATTAAGATTTATTATTTTTTGCAGTACAAACTTGTTCCTAAATTGGCACCTACATTTCTTCTCGTTATTATTTTGTCATCATTAATACATAGCTATAGGAAACGCTTGTCTTTGAGGATAAAATAAATTATTTTCTCCATTAAGCTGATACAAAAATGTAGATTTACAAGTCATTCATAGTTGAAATTAGAGAATGACGGATTGAAAATCTAGACTGACAGAAAATTTAAGCGGTGTCTTGGTTCTATTGCATCGGTAAAGTTAATAATTCTGTACAGAAAAACGCGTGTAAGGAGAAGGGGGGAGAAAGACTTATAGTATCATTGTTATAGTTGATAATATTGTAGAGAAAAACGCGTGCGAGGAGGAGGGGGAAAAAAGACATATGGTATCATTGTTTAAAATACTGATGTGATTATCATCTGCCTGCTTTATTATGATTTTTGAGGGTATAACTAATGTATTTATTAGCAAAATATTTAATGAAGATATACTACGTATAATTGACTTCGACGTTTTTTATCCGTTACAGTAGATTTGAAAACGTCACACTCCATGAAATTGTAATTCATTATGAACCTTATTCTCAGAATAATAGCTAATGAAACGACAAAGTAGAGTATTTGAAATATATTTGAAGCTCAAAGTTTAAAAAAGAAGGCTTTAATTAAATATAATCTACATACTAAAAAATAAACCATTAAACATTTAAGTTAAATATACAAAATTAAACAATTAAAATCATATAACTATTAATAATAATAAATTATAAATACAGAATATTGAAATAATAGAATAATCCAAATAATATTTTCTTATTCGGACATGAATTCAGTTAAATATGTCATAACTTTAAGTTGCTAAACACAAGCCAGACGTGGAGTTTAATCAAAAATATCATCACCCTTTTTTCCTTATGTCGAAGTTGCTATATACAATTGTCCACAGGATAGATATATCTCTACCGATGAGATCTAAATGATTATTAATAAGAAAGTAAATGTCGAAATCATAACATTAGACAATAAATATACTAATAAAAAAAATGTTCGAATTAAATCCATCGTAAAGATTTAGTGCAAAAGCTAATTATGTAGTAATGTTCGGCGATATTACTCCTTATTAAGGGCATCAAAAAAGATTCCTCCCCTCCCCCACCCCCTTATTTATGCTTGTATAACAGGATACTATATCATGAAGGATCCGCACAATGGCTAATTATAATGCTAAACCCAATGTAACTACCCCGTTGTTGTAACTATTTAAGGACTCGTTTTTGCCATTTAATGAGTTGTGTACCATAATTTTTGATAATTTTAGCTAAAATAGAATCATATTTTATTATTAGATTTATAAAAAAAATGAATACTTACAGTTAGATGGTGCAAAATTCAGAGTTCCATTTCGTAATTTGGTATGAATAACTCTAAACATGGTGAAAATTATCTCAACTTCATAATTTACAATGGGGGTATTTCTATAAATGACATCATTACAACATCCTCCATTAATTAATGATGGTTCCTCGGGAAGGGAAGAATTTACCCGTGTATTTCTCCATAAATTTTTTGAACGTAGGAAATTTTCAATGGATAAGGTTATATTACATGCAATAAGCATCTTTGTGAGATCAAAGTTAAAGTCTGACTTGATGTATTCATCGTTAACTTGATTTTATAGATGAATATCCATACTCTTGATATGAGATGAGGATAATGAGTGATGTGTAATTCTAGACAGGGCACTAAATGCACATTTATATCGACAAGCCATCTGTTTCTCATCTGGTAAGTATTTTCCAAATTCCTGGGCCTCCATTTTCAAAAATCCAGAAAGAAGGCGACGTTACCTCAGTCATTTTATTCAGTTCTCTATCGACTATCAGTGCTCACAATAGAATGGAAAGTTAGGGAGACACATCCCAGCTCGAAAGAGCCACAATTCTCTTTCATAGAATAGTAAAAATCATTATTTCTCTATTACTACAGCTATTCAGCTATCTTCGATGAAAATAACTTCCAGCGATATCGCTATTATAAGTACTAATTGGTGGAAAACTATACTGTGGTCCTCGTAACACTCGAGAGCAGAAGTTAATAGTTTGAATGACACATTTGCTTACATTCACGAACAAATGATGATCCGCAGCCCCATGATTCATAATTATTGTACTGGTAAAGTTCGTATGCTCGAGTTAAGGTATAGTAGTAGAAACTTTCAGGTTAATAAGTACTATTTGAACGGAACGCCAAATCATATTTTTAGCTTTACAGCTCATTAAATGCACGTTGTTCAATTTTGCGTTCCATTTACAAGCTTGGATGTATCCATTCCAAAATTGTAATTAATTCATCAATAAATAACAAAGAAAAAAATGATTCCTAACTTTATGGTATAAAATTTTGGATGCAAGCGTAATTTTAGATATTTTTTTTTAGACATTTGCAGTTTTTTTCTGGATTGTTATTTACTTATTCAGCTCAATTTTTATGCCTTATTTGTATATAATTAGTGTTAAAAAGTTTGTACCTAATGGGCATGTTAAAAATATAAAACCGTCTGAAAAAAATGGTACAGACCATTGATACGGACTTTATCGAAATCTAGTCTTATCCCATACTTTTTTTTTGATTAGAAACTTTGTGGCTTAGTTATTTTATGTTGAATTTGTACATAAAAACCCCTTGTTATTCTTCTAATATATGGGCAAGTGAGGATACTTGTTACGGAGGAGACATATTACACTGGCAATAACTTTAAAAAGTAAAGAAATCTAACTATTCTGGTCATATAGAATTTGAATAACTTCCTTTGTTTATCAAATAAACATAAACCCCGGGTTGCCAAATGCTTATAGATAAGTGTTTTTTGATATAAATCACATGTTATGATAAAACATGAGATTTTTTTTTTTTTCATTAAATGTGATAGTCTAGCATGTTGTTCAATTAATTAACATGCTTTTAATATATTATTTTAGTTCCCAAATTCAGTTCACATAATTTATTCTAATTCCAACATTATGGAGGAGACTTGTTACATCCCATTTTTATTATATGTACTATATATATATTATATTAAATTATTTTTTGTTTTTTTGTGTAATTTCATGTTATATTATAATTATGAATTACAGTTGATAAATTTTTTTATTTTTTTATTATTAACTATGCTCTATTTCTGTAAATGTTTTATTTGTTTATTTTATTTATGTGATTATAAGTATTTACTTTATGCTGATAAACTGTAATAAATATTAAAATAAATGCTTGAATATAATGAATGGCAATTTTTACATGTTTCTTCATGTTGTTTTATGTCTAATCCTACCTTGTATCATGTCTTTTCCTGGTGTATCAAGTATCTTACTTTTGGTTAGTTTTGAAAACACCAATAAATGGGTATTAATTATTGCACTACATCAAAAATACTTTGGAATTATTTTGCCCACAAGCAAGAGAAGAGTTTCAAGAAGAATCCTGCTTTTGAGAATATGACTAATATTTGTTTAGTACTCTCTGGTGAGAATGTGTTTCGCGTGAATATAATCCTAATACCGTAGTTACCTTCAAATACGCCCCAATGCAATACATGGACTTTGAAAGAGCCTTTAGCATTTCCAAATATCTTCTCACCAATAACAGGAACACACTAACGGAGGACCACTTGATTATTCAGTGGAATAAGGGATTGCTGGAATAAAAATTCATAATTTGATACAAATATTTTAACCCAAAATAAACCATTTAATTGCATTTTTATTTGATTTTTTGGCCTTTTCCTGTTTTTTATTAAATTTGCATTTACAGTTTTTGTCTGGATTATTATTTACTTATTCAGCTCAATTTTTATGCCTTATTTGTACATAATTAGTGATTAAAAGTTTGTGCGTAATGGGCATGTTAAAAAAAATAAAAACCAAAATCAAGATGATAACCGTCACAATTTGAGGAATGTTTTAGAGGATTCTATTTTTTTCTAGAATAGTAAACAATTTCATTTAGGCTTTTATCAAACTCTGGTAAATATCTTACATTAATATAAATTTAAATAACGTGATTATAATTTTATTGGCCTCCACAATGACAAGGGAATTAATTTTTATTGTTCATCATAATATTGAATCCGATCCTTGGCATTCACAATTTTACAATTAATAATTAAATGAATACCTTCGCTTTAATGTTGCATAATTATATCAAAAGCATACTCTTATTCATAGTAAAAAGATCTATTTGTATTTAAATCCTCATTACCCTAGACATCAAATGACTTAATAGGTCTTCTTTTTTTTATTAACTCCTACTAAATTTTCAGGTCCATTTTTTATATTTCACATAATCTTTTAGTATACTTTTTAAAATTTGGTTTAAAAAAAAATTTTAAATGCAAGCGTAATTTTATACATTTTTCTTTAATAATGTCCTTAAAGAAAAATGTATGTAGAAGCCATAGATCTAAGCACTTACTTAAAGTAAGTTTTTTTTATTGACGATATATTTTATCCTTATTATTTTAAATTTATTGTTTTAAAAAACATTTATTTAAACATTTGACTTCAAATTGATTATCTGATGCTGATAAATTAGCAAGGGATGAATTGGTAGAATCAACGATTAATACTAACAGGTATAGAAAAGGGATAATTTTGAGTCATAAACCTATAAAATATGGACAAGGTCCAAACTCTAAACTTAAAAAAGGTAATTTTCACATTTTATGGTTAATATATTTATTCATTCTCCTATTATGAAAATACAAATATAAGTAAAACCGCTTCTAGAGCCATAAGAAACTACATAAAAAGTTTCAAGAAAATCCCTTCATTGATTTGGCCGTGATTGAACACAGACATTCACATATAATAATTGTTATATTTATTTTTTCTTGTTAAATGCATAATATTATATTTAAAAGATGTTTAAATTCAATGAATCTTAGAATAAATACACTAAAAATAAATTAAATCATCTTTAATATATGCATTATATTTTATACAAATGGAAATGTGTATAAATTTTATCTTACATTAAGGGAGACAACTTTAAAATTAACATAAGTTTTTATATTGAAATCTGAAATAATTTTTTATCAAAATTATGTAATATCCATCATAATTATCCATTTAAACAATTTTAGTTGTCTTTTTTTTTTGGGTCTTGATGATGAAAATGGAATTTTTCTTTGATGTTCTACATAATATTGAATCCCATTCTTGACAATAACAACTTTTAAATTAAGAGGTAATATGATCTCAATATTAAGAGGACATGACAGTTTAATATTGTAATATCTTTCCATGTCTTTATTCAGAGCTTTAACTCAGAAGTTTAAAAAAAAATCTTACAAACGCCCCTGCACTTACAAGAATAAAGGTTTAGGCTTATTTCTTTCTTTTGTAGACAGCATCATAGATTTTCTAATACTATTTAGCGTTAATACATTTTTTCTCGGAAGTGATATATTATGGAGGCCTAAAAAAATAAAACCAACTATCTATCAAGCATTAAACATATATATATAAATAATGATTCAATCTCAACTAATATGATATTTAAAAAATTAAAACCAAGTTAGAGCACAGATCTTAAAGAAAATGCTAGCAATGAATAAATAATAAATTTAAAAGTAGGTACAATTCAAGAAGTGATCGTTCCAAAACTATATATTATCAAATTATTGGAAATTTTTATGTTATTATTTGTAATGACATTTTCCGAGCGCCTCCTATATTTGTAAAATATAATACATTTAAGAAAAATAAAAGAAAACTGAAAAGAGAAAATTTGTTTTAAAATGTGTAGAGGGCGTTAGATGTATATTTAATTAATACAGAATCTATATGACGAATTATGTATTATGTTATTATGTAAAATGGAGTATTTTTAATAAAAAGGAACCCGGTCTGCTTGTATTGACTGGGCTACTGTACAGCACCCACTCGCCAGCGAGATCCCACTACTGCTTGCCGCGGATACTTTAGACTGCTGGATTTCTCCCCTAGATCTATTGCATATCTCGTTAGACAACCTGGATGCCTCGGACTCCTCCAAGATACCCATGTTGACGCCAAGCTTAGTGCGGACGCCGGTTCAACGTGTAGCACTGCACAGCAGAACTCCCAACCTCAAACCATCCACAAATTCTAGCCTCCCAGTAGCTTGGATTACAGGGCCCGCCACGGACCCCAGCTGAAAAATAAATATTTTTATCATATTTATTTTACTTAACCACTTCTCTTATGAATTAAAAATAGGTTACTTTTTTTTTAAAAGAAACATACTCAAGAAAAGAACATTAATATCATTTTTTTATATACACAATATTAAAATGTATATATAACACTAATGATATAAAAAAATTAAGTTCAAAATGAATTTTTTACTAATTCAGAATGCTACGATAAATTTCATTTCATAAAACACAATTTTTATTATTTTTCTACTAAAAATAATGTACTTACTAGACAAAATTATATAACAGATAAACTCCGGGGTTCCGATGCTAAAATGGATCCCTAAACATACATTAGCCTAATAAATAAGCGTTGCTTCTGTGCAAAGTTATGAAAAACAGGCTACATAGCAGAATCCAAGAGCCAAACTCGGAGAAAAAGCTACTTACTTCAGATATCTGATTTTGTTATTAACATACACTCTAGCCTATAATTGATTAAATTACAAGGAGCTTCTTTTATAAGAAATTACTTATAATTATGTAAATGACATCCTAAGAAAACAAGTGAACCCAGTTTTTGAAGAGTAATCAATAACTAAATTACATATATTTGGTACAAAGTACTTTTCTAAGTCTTTATTCAACCTCAAAAAAGAAAAAAAGATGGGATCAACAAGATGATACATTATTATGTATTTTTACGTACTCTCCATTCAGTAAATAATACTGACTAATTACAATTTTTTTCATGAATAAATCAAATAACCTTTAACTCAAAAATATATGTAATTTTTGATGCTCAATTGAATTCATTAAATATTGAATTTAACCCTGAAAGGACCATTTGAACATATATTTTATGTTTCATTTCAAAAAATATGGATAAAAGCATAGAATGAAAGTTTTACAACTGGTTATTAGAATACTATTCCATATATAGGTCACGCAATCATTTAAAAAAGGGCAAAATAGTGTCTTTTACATAAGTGTTAAAATTTGAAGGAATGCCGGTAGAGCTCAGGTGCATCTTACTCACATAATTTGTCAATTTACTTCACTTTTAGGTAAGCTATGGGCAAGAAAACATTATAATAATATGTAATAGCATTAGAAAAAAATTATCTGAGCTAGTCATTGGTTCATATATATTCCTTTAGAAGGGAATGCTTTTATCATGTATTCAAATGACGTATATTAATGCTAAAACATATTAAAAAAGTATCAAAATTTGGCAGAAAATAATTTGGTCCTTATAGGTTCAGTAATTTTCGGAGTGGCAAAATAATATATATGAAAATTTGATGGTGAATATTCATATTTAACGCAATATTTAAAATATTAAGTAACACTCAACCTTTCTTTAAATATCTCATTAATTATAGTAATTGTCCATTGATGAGTTTGATTTTATTTTATTAATCTATATAAATCTAATTTCCTTATTAATATGTACTCTTGAACATCTATTATAATGTACAGAGCTGGGAGAGCCCGTATCAAATGTGTATTTTCGAACCGGTACGTAATCCAGAAATGTCATGGACATACAAATATAAAACCGTCTGAAAAAAATGGTACAGACCATTGATACGGACTTAATCAAAATCTAGTCTTATCCCATACTTTTTTCGATTAGAAACTTTGTGGTTAATTATTTTATGTTGAATTTGTACATAAAACCCCTTGTTATTCTTCTAATATATGGGCAAGTGAGGATACTTGTTATAGAGGAGACATGTTACACTGCCAATAAATTTAAAAAGTAAAGTAATCTAATTATTCTGGTCATATACAATTTGAATAACTTCCTTTGTTTATCAAATAAACATAAACCCGGGTTGCCAAATGCTTAAAATAAAAAATTCCAACATTGATATTTTTAACACAAAAAGTAAACATTTTAGTTAAGTGTTTTTTGATATAAATCACATGTTATGATAAAACATGAGATTTTTTTTTTCATTAAATGTGATAGTCTAGCATGTTGTTCAATTAATTAACATGCTTTTAATATATTATTTTAGTTCACAAATTCAGTTCAAATAATTTATTCTGATTCCAACATTATGGAGGAGACTTCTTACATCCCATTTTTATTATATGTATTATATTAAATTATTTTTTTGTTTTTTTGTGTAATTTCATGTTATACTATAATTATCAATCACAGTTGATAAATTTTTTATTTTCATTTTATTATTAACTATGCTTTATTTCCGTAAATGTTTTATTTATGTGATTATAAGTATTTACTTTATGCTGACAAACTGTAATAAATATTAAAATAAATGATTGAATATAATGAATGGCAATTTTTACATGTTTCTTCATGTTGTTTTATGTCTAATCCTACCCTGTATCATGTCTTTTCCTGGTGTATCAAGTATCCTACTTTTGGTTAGTTTTGAAAACACCAATAAATGTCTATTAATTATTTCACTACATCAAAATACTTTGGAATTATTTTGCCCACAAGCAAGAGAAGAGTCTCAAGAAGAATCCTGCTTTTGAGAATATGACTAATATTTGTTTAGTCCTCTCTGGTGAGAATGTGTTTCGGATGAATATAATCCTAACATCGTAGTTACCTTTAAATACGCCCCAATGCAATACATGGACTTTGAAAGAGCCTTTAGCATTTCCAAATATCTTCTCACCAATAAGAGGAACACATTAACATAGGACCACTTGATTATTCAGTGGAAAAAGGGATAATAAAAATTCATAATTTGATATAAATATTTTAACCCAAAATAAACCATTTAATTGCATTTTTATTTGATTTTTTGGCCTTTTCCTGTTTTTTTTAAATTTGCATTTCCAGTTTTTGTCTGGATTTTTATTTACTTATTCAGCTCAATTTTTATGCCTTATTTGTACATAATTAGTGGTAAAAAGTTTGTGCGTAATGGGCATGTTAAAAAAAATAAAAACCAAAATCAAGATGATAACCGTCACAATTTGAGAAATGTTTTAGAGGATTCTATTTTTTTCTAGAATAGTAAACTATTTCATTTAGGCTTTTATCAAACTCTGGTAAATATCTTACATTAATATAAATTTAAATAACGTGATTATAATTTTATTGGCCTCCACAATGACAAGGGAATTAATTTTTATTGTTCATCATAATATTGAATCCGATCCTTGGCATTCGATTTTGCAATTAATATTAAAATAATACTCAATGTTGCATAGGCATACTCTTATTCATAGTAAAAAGATCTATTTGTATTTAAATCCTCATTACCCTAGACATCAAATGACTTAATAGGTCTTCTTTTTTTTATTCGCTCCTACTAAATTTTCAGGTCCGTTTTTTTTATTACACATAATTTTCTAGTATACTTTTTAAAAATTTGGTTACAAGGGTATTTTTTCTGAAAAAATCACCTAATTATCACTTTATTTGTATGCTTAAGTAAAAAACAAACGTACTTACAAATTTAAGTATTCACTGTCAAATCGTTTGGCTGTGAAACGTTAACAAACAAACAAGATAGGGTACAATTCGTATAAATACTATTTCGTCCTTTTATTTAACTAATAAATTGTAATGTACGGATGTTATATTAAATACAAATCACGATTTTTCTAAAAAAAAAAAAAATTTAATTTCAAAACTTTAGGTATATTGAGCTAGCTCTAAATATTCATATAAATTATGCAAACATTGTCAATCATATTTTTTATCAAATATGAACACCTTCATATCTTTACTCTTTCATAAAAAGTGAAATAATTGGTAGCCTATTCATAAGACACACTTTAGTTGAAAATATAACTGAGTGGCCAATATTTTTACCCTAGCAATGCCCTGGAGAATATAAGGTTGAAAATATAGAAAACTTTTTTTCTCGTTATTATTTTGTCATCATTATCATAGCTATAGAAAACACTTGTCTTTGAGGATAAAATAAATTATTTTCCCCATTAAGCTGATTAAAAAAATGTAAATTTAAACGTCATTCATAGTTGAAATTAAAAAATGGACGATTGAAAATCTAGACTGACAAAAAATTTACGAGAGCAGAATTTAATAACTTGAATGACGCATTTGCTTATATTCACGACCAAATGATGATCGGCAGCCCCATGATTCATAATTAGAGAACTGGCAAAGTTCTTATGTTCGAGTTGAGGTAGAGTACTACAAACTTTCAGGTTCAAAAGAGGCACATCAGCCAACCTTGCCCCCCCACTCCCACAAAATAGGTCTTCCCTGCGTTTGTCTTTTCCTTATAAGCTCTTCAAATCATACTAAAAAAAAAGTACAAATCCATAAATTTTTATTTCTTAAAATTTTTTTGAAGTACAATTGGAACGGAACGCCAAATCATATTTTTAGCTTTACAGCTCATTAAATGCACGTTGTTCAATTTTGCGTTCCGTTTACAAGCTTGGATGTATCCATTCCAAAATTGTAATTAATTCATTGATAAATAACTTAGAAAAAATTATTCCTAACTTTAAGGTATAAAATTTTGGATGCAAACTTAATTTTAGATATTTTTCTTTAATAATGTTTTTAAAGAAAACTGTCTGTAACGGCCAAAGATCTAAGCACTTACTTAAAGTAAGTTTTTTTTTATTGACGATATATTTTATCCTTATTTTTTTAAATTTATTGTTTTAAAAGAGACATTTATTTAAACATTTGACTTCAAATTGATTATCTGATGCTGATAAGTTAGCAAGGGATGAATTGGTAGAATCAACGATTAATACTAACAGGTATAGAAAAGGGATAATTTTGAGTCATAAACCTATAAAATATGGACAAGGTCCAAACTCTAAACTTAAAAAAGGTAATTTTCACATTTTATGGTTAATATATTTATTCATTCTCCTATTATGAAAATACAAATATAAGTAAAACCGCTTCTAGAGCCATAAGAACCTACATAAAAAGTTTCAAGAAAATCCCTTCATTGATTTGGCCGTGATTGAACACAGACATTCACATATAATAATTGTTATATTTATTTTTTCTTGTTAAATGCATAATATTATATTTAAAAGATGTTTAAATTCAATGAATCTTAGAATAAATACACTAAAAATAAATTAAATCATCTTTAATATATGCATTATATTTTATACAAATGGAAATGTGTATAAATTTTATCTTACATTAAGGGAGACAACTTTAAAATTAACATAAGTTTTTATATTGAAATCTGAAATAATTTTTTATCAAAATTATGTAATATCCATCCTAATTATCCATTTAAACAATTTTAGTTGTCTTTTTTTTTTTTTGGGTCTTGATGATGAAAATGGAATTTTTCTTTGATGTTCTACATAATATTGAATCCCATTCTTGACAATAACAACTTTTAAATTAAGAGGTAATATGATCTCAATATTAAGAGGACATGACAGTTTAATATTGTAATATCTTTCCATGTCTTTATTCAGAGCTTTAACTCAGAAGTTTAAAAAAAATCTTACAAACGCCCCTGCACTTACAAGAATAGAAGTTTAGGCTTATTTCTTTCTTTTGTAGACAGCATCATAGATTTTCTAATACTATTTAGCGTTAATACATTTTTTCTCGGAAGTGATATATTATGGAGGCCTAAAAAAATAAAACCAACTATCTATCAAGCATTAAACATATATATATAAATAATGATTCAATCTCAACTAATATGATATTTAAAAAAATTAAAACCAAGTTAGAGCACAGATCTTAAAGAAAAATGCTAGCAATGAATAAATAATAAATTTAAAAGTAGGTACAATTCAAGAAGTGATCGTTTCAAAACTATATTTTATCAAATTATTGGAAATTTTTATGTTATTATTTGTAATGACATTTTCCGAGCGCCTCCTATATTTGTAAAATATAATACATTTAAGAAAAATAAAAGAAAACTGAAAAGAGAAAATTTGTTTTAAAATGTGTAGAGGGCGTTAGATGTATATTTAATTAATACAGAATCTATATGACGAATTATGTATTATGTTATTATGTAAAATGGAGTATTTTTAATAAAAAGGAACCCGGTCTGCTTGTATTGACTGGGCTACTGTACAGCACCCACTCGCCAGCGAGATCCCACTACTGCTTGCCGCGGATACTTTAGACTGCTGGATTTCTCCCCTAGATCTATTGCATATCTCGTTAGACAACCTGGATGCCTCGGACTCCTCCAAGATACCCATGTTGACGCCAAGCTTAGTGCGGACGCCGGTTCAACGTGTAGCACTGCACAGCAGAACTCCCAACCTCAAACCATCCACAAATTCTAGCCTCCCAGTAGCTTGGATTACAGGGCCCGCCACGGACCCCAGCTGAAAAATAAATATTTTTATCATATTTATTTTACTTAACCACTTCTCTTATGAATTAAAAATAGGTTACTTTTTTTTTTAAAAGAAACATACTCAAGAAAAGAACATTAATATCATTTTTTTTATATACACAATATTAAAATGTATATATAACACTTATGATATAAAAAAATTAAGTTCAAAATGAATTTTTTACTAATTCAGAATGCTACGATAAATTTCATTTCATAAAACACAATTTTTATTATTTTTCTACTAAAAAATAATGTACTTACTAGACAAAATTATATAACAGATAAACTCCGGGGTTCCGATGCTAAAATGGATCCCTAAACATACATTAGCCCAATAAATAAGCGTTGCTTCTGTGCAAAGTTATGAGAAACAGGCTTCATAGCAGAATCGAAGAGCCAAACTCTGAGAAAAAGCTACTTACTTCAGATATCTGATTTTGTTATTAACATACACTCTAGCCTATAATTGATTAAATTACAAGGAGCTTCTTTTATAAGGAATTACTTATAATTATTTAAATGACATCCTAAGAAAACAAGTGAACCCAGTATTTGAAGAGTAATCAATAACTAAATTACATATATTTGGTACAAAGTACTTTTCTAAGTCTTTATTCAACCTCAAAAAAGAAAAAAAGATGGGATTAACAAGATGATACATTATTATGTATTTTTACGTACTCTCCATTCAGTAAATAATACTGACTAATTACAATTATTTTTCATGAATAAATCAAATAACTTTAACTCAAAAATATATGTAATTTTTGATGCTCAATTGAATTCATTAAATATTGAATTTAACCCTGAAAGGACCATTTGAACATATATTTTATGTTTCATTTCAAAAAAATATGGATAAAAGCATAGAATGAAAGTTTTACAACTGGTTATTAGAATACTATTCCATATATAGGTCACGCAATCATTTAAAAAAGGGCAAAATAGTGTCTTTTACATAAGTGTTAAAATTTGAAGGAATGCCGGTAGAGCTCAGGTGCATCTTACTCACATAATTTGTCAATTTACTTCACTTTTAGGTAAGCTATGGACAAGAAAACATTATAATAATATGTAATAGCATTAGAAAAAAAATTATCTGAGCTAGTCATTGGTTCATATATATTCCTTTAGAAGGGAATGCTTTTATCATGTATTCAAATGACGTATATTAATGCTAAAACATATTAAAAAAGTATCAAAATTTGGCAGAAAATAATTTGGTCCTTATAGGTTCAGTAATTTTCGGAGTGGCAAAATAATATATATGAAAATTTGATGGTGAATATTCATATTTAACGCAATATTTAAAATATTAAGTAACACTCAACCTTTCTTTAAATATCTCATTAATTATAGTAATTGTCCATTGATGAGTTTGATTTTATTTTATTAATCTATATAAATCTAATTTCCTTATTAATATGTACTCTTGAACATCTATTATAATGTACAGAGCTGGGAAAGTCCGATCAAATGTGTATTTTCGAACCTGTACGTAATCCAGAAATGTCATGGACATACAAATATAAAACCGTCTGAAAAAATGGTACAGACCATTGATACGGACTTTATCAAAATCTAGTCTTATCCCATACTTTTTTCGATTAGAAACTTTGTGGCTTAGTTATTTTATGTTGAATTTGTACATAAACCCCCTTGTTATTCTTCGAATATATGGGCAAGTGAGGATACTTGTTACAGAGGAGACATGTTACACTGGCAATAATATAAAAAAGTAAAGTAATCTAATTATTCTGGTCATATACAATTTGAATAACTTCCTTTGTTTATCAAATAAACATAAAACCCTTAGAGTAATAGAAAAATTCCAACATTGATATTTTTAACACAAAAAGTAAACATTTTAGTTAAGTGTTTTTTGATATAAATCACATGTTATGATAAAACATGAGATTTTTTTTTTCATTAAATGTGATAGTCTAGCATGTTGTTCAATTAATTAACATGCTTTTAATATATTATTTTAGTTCACAAATTCAGTTCACATAATTTATTCTGATTCCAACATTATGGAGGAGACTTCTTACATCCCATTTTTATTATATGTACTATATATATATTATATTATATTATTTTTTGTTTTTTTGTGTAATTTCATGTTATACTATAATTATCAATCACAGTTGATAAATTTTTTTTTAAATTTAATTATTAACTATGATTTATTTCCGTAAATGTTTTATTTATGTGATTATAAGTATTTACTTTATGCTGACAAACTGTAATAAATATTAAAATAAATGCTTGAATATAATGAATGGCAATTTTTACATGTTTCTTCATGTTGTTTTATGTCTAATACTACCTTGTATCATGTCTTTTCCTGGTGTATCAAGTATCCTACTTTTGGTTAGTTTTGAAAACACCAATAAATGTCTATTAATTATTTCACTACATCAAAATACTTTGGAATTATTTTGCCCACAAGCAAGAGAAGAGTCTCAAGAAGAATCCTGCTTTTGAGAATATAACTAATATTTGTCCTCTCTGGTGAGAATGTGTTTCGCGTGAATATAATCCTAACATCGTAGTTACCTTTAAATACGCCCCAATGCAATACATGGACTTTGAAAGAGCCTTTAGCATTTCCAAATATCTTCTCACCAATAAGAGGAACACATTAACATAGGACCACTTGATTATTCAGTGGAATAAGGGATAATAAAAATTCATAATTTGATAAAAATATTTTTACCCAAAATAAACCCTTTAATTGCATTTTTATTTGATTTTTTGGCCTTTTCCTGTTTTTTTTTAAAATTTGCATTTCCAGTTTTTTTCTGGATTTTTATTTACTTATTCAGCTCAATTTTTATGCCTTATTTGTACATAATTAGTGGTAAAAAGTTTGTGCGTAATGGGCATGTTAAAAAAAATAAAAACCAAAATCAAGATGATAACCGTCACAATTTGAGGAATGTTTTAGAGGATTCTATTTTTTTCTAGAATAGTAAACAATTTCATTTAGGCTTTTATCAAACTCTGGTAAATATCTTACATTAATATAAATTTAAATAACGTGATTATAATTTTATTGGCCTCCACAATGACAAGGGAATTAATTTTTATTGTTCATCATTATATTGAATCCTTGATCCTTTTGCAATTAATATTAAAATGAATACTTTCGATTTAATGTTGCATAATTATATCAAAGGCATACTCTTATTCATAGTAAAAAGATCTATTTGTATTTAAATCCTCATTACCCTAGACATCAAATGACTTAATAGGTCTTCTTTTTTTTTATTCGCTCCTACTAAATTTTCAAGTCCGTTTTTTTTATTACACATAATTTTCTAGTATACTTTTTAAAATTTGGTTACAAGGGTATTTTTTCTGAAAAAATCACCTAATTATCACTTTATTTGTATGCTTAAGTAAAAAACAAACGTACTTACAAATTTAAGTATTCACTGTCAAATCGTTTGGCTGTGAAACGTTAACAAACACACAAGATAGGCTACAATTCGTATAAATACTATTTCGTCCTTTTATTTAACTAGTAAATTGTAATGTACGGATGATATATTAAATACAAATTACGATTTTTTCTAAAAAAAAAAAAATAATTTCAAAACTTTAGGTATATTGAGCTAGCTCTAAATATTCATATAAATTATGCAAACATTGTCAATCATATTTTTTATCAAATATGAACACCTTCATATCTTTACTCTTTCATAAAAAGTGAAATAATTGGTAGCCTATTCATAAGACACACTTTAGTTGAAAATATAACTGAGTGGCCAATATTTATACCCTAGCAATGCCCTGGAGAATATAAGGTTGAAAATATAGAAAACTTTTTTCTCGTTATTATTTTGTCATCATTATTACATAGCTATAGAAACACTTGTCTTTGAGGATAAAATAATTATTTTCCCCATTAAGCTGATTAAAAAAATATAAATTTACACGTCATTCATAGTTGAAATTTAAAAATGGCGGATTGAAAATCTAGACTGACAGAAAATTTACGAGAGCAGAATTTAAGAGTTTGAATGACGCATTTGCTTATATTCACGACCAAATGATGATCTGCAGCCCCATGATTCATAATTAGAGAACTGGCAAAGTTCTTATGTTCGAGTTAAGGTAGAGTACTAGAAACTTTCAGGTTCAAAAGAGGCACATCAGCCAACCTTGCCCCCCACTCCCACAAAATAGGTCTTCCCTGCGTTTGTCTTTTCCTTATAAGCTCTTCAAATCATACTAAAAAAAAAGTACAAATCCATAAATTTTTATTTCTTAAAATTTTTTTGAAGTACTATTGGAACGGAACGCCAAATCATATTTTTAGCTTTACAGCTCATTAAATGCACGTTGTTCAATTTTGCGTTCCGTTTACAAGCTTGGATGTATCCATTCCAAAATTGTAATTAATTCATTGATAAATAACTTAGAAAAAATTATTCCTAACTTTAAGGTATAAAATTTTGGATGCAAACTTAATTTTAGATATTTTTCTTTAATAATGTTTTTAAAGAAAACTGTCTGTAACGGCCAAAGATCTAAGCACTTACTTAAAGTAAGTTTTTTTATTGACGATATATTTTATCCTTATTTTTTTAAATTTATTGTTTTAAAAGAGACATTTATTTAAACATTTGACTTCAAATTGATTATCTGATGCTGATAAGTTAGCAAGGGATGAATTGGTAGAATCAACGATTAATACTAACAGGTATAGAAAAGGGATAATTTTGAGTCATAAACCTATAAAATATGGACAAGGTCCAAACTCTAAACTTAAAAAAGGTAATTTTCACATTTTATGGTTAATATATTTATTCATTCTCCTATTATGAAAATACAAATATAAGTAAAACCGCTTCTAGAGCCATAAGAACCTACATAAAAAGTTTCAAGAAAATCCCTTCATTGATTTGGCCGTGATTGAACACAGACATTCACATATAATAATTGTTATATTTATTTTTTCTTGTTAAATGCATAATATTATATTTAAAAGATGTTTAAATTCAATGAATCTTAGAATAAATACACTAAAAATAAATTAAATCATCTTTAATATATGCATTATATTTTATACAAATGGAAATGTGTATAAATTTTATCTTACATTAAGGGAGACAAACTTTAAAATTAACATAAGTTTTTATATTGAAATCTGAAATAATTTTTTATCAAAATTATGTAATATCCATCCTAATTATCCATTTAAACAATTTTAGTTGTCTTTTTTTTTTGGGTCTTGATGATGAAAATGGAATTTTTCTTTGATGTTCTACATAATATTGAATCCCATTCTTGACAATAACAACTTTTAAATTAAGAGGTAATATGATCTCAATATTAAGAGGACATGACAGTTTAATATTGTAATATCTTTCCATGTCTTTATTCAGAGCTTTAACTCAGAAGTTTAAAAAAAATCTTACAAACGCCCCTGCACTTACAAGAATAGAAGTTTAGGCTTATTTCTTTCTTTTGTAGACAGCATCATAGATTTTCTAATACTATTTAGCGTTAATACATTTTTTCTCGGAAGTGATATATTATGGAGGCCTAAAAAATAAAACCAACTATCTATCAAGCATTAAACATATATATATAAATAATGATTCAATCTCAACTAATATGATATTTAAAAAAATTAAAACCAAGTTAGAGCACAGATCTTAAAGAAAAATGCTAGCAATGAATAAATAATAAATTTAAAAGTAGGTACAATTCAAGAAGTGATCGTTTCAAAACTATATTTTATCAAATTATTGGAAATTTTTATGTTATTATTTGTAATGACATTTTCCGAGCGCCTCCTATATTTGTAAAATATAATACATTTAAGAAAAATAAAAGAAAACTGAAAAGAGAAAATTTGTTTTAAAATGTGTAGAGGGCGTTAGATGTATATTTAATTAATACAGAATCTATATGACGAATTATGTATTATGTTATTATGTAAAATGGAGTATTTTTAATAAAAAGGAACCCGGTCTGCTTGTATTGACTGGGCTACTGTACAGCACCCACTCGCCAGCGAGATCCCACTACTGCTTGCCGCGGATACTTTAGACTGCTGGATTTCTCCCCTAGATCTATTGCATATCTCGTTAGACAACCTGGATGCCTCGGACTCCTCCAAGATACCCATGTTGACGCCAAGCTTAGTGCGGACGCCGGTTCAACGTGTAGCACTGCACAGCAGAACTCCCAACCTCAAACCATCCACAAATTCTAGCCTCCCAGTAGCTTGGATTACAGGGCCCGCCACGGACCCCAGCTGAAAAATAAATATTTTTTATCATATTTATTTTCTTATGAATTAAAAATAGGTTACTTTTTTTTTAAAAGAAACATACTCAAGAAAAGAACATTAATATCATTTTTTTTTATATACACAATATTAAAATGTATATATAACACTAATGATATAAAAAAATTAAGTTCAAAATGAATTTTTTACTAATTCAGAATGCTACGATAAATTTCATTTCATAAAACACAATTTTTATTATTTTTCTACTAAAAAATAATGTACTTACTAGACAAAATTATATAACAGATAAACTCCGGGGTTCCGATGCTAAAATGGATCCCTAAACATACATTAGCCTAATAAATAAGCGTTGCTTCTGTGCAAAGTTATGAAAAACAGGCTACATAGCAGAATCCAAGAGCCAAACTCGGAGAAAAAGCTACTTACTTCAGATATCTGATTTTGTTATTAACATACACTCTAGCCTATAATTGATTAAATTACAAGGAGCTTCTTTTATAAGGAATTACTTATAATTATTTAAATGACATCCTAAGAAAACAAGTGAACCCAGTATTTGAAGAGTAATCAATAACTAAATTACATATATTTGGTACAAAGTACTTTTCTAAGTCTTTATTCAACCTCAAAAAAGAAAAAAAGATGGGATCAACAAGATGATACATTATTATGTATTTTTACGTACTCTCCATTCAGTAAATAATACTGACTAATTACAATTTTTTTTTCATGAATAAATCAAATAATCTTTAACTCAAAAATATATGTAATTTTTGATGCTCAATTGAATTTATTAAATATTGAATTTAACCCTGAAAGGACCATTTGAACACATATTTTATGTTTCATTTAAAAAAAATATGGATAAAAGCATAGAATGAAAGTTTTACAACTGGTTATTAGCCTACTATTCCATATATAGGTCACGCAATCATTTAAAAAAGGGCAAAATAGTGTCTTACATAAGTGTTAAAATTTGAAGGAATGCCGGTAGAGCTCAGGTGCACTTTACTCACATAATTTGTCAATTTACTTCACTTTTAGGTAAGCTATGGGCAAGAAAACATTATAATAATATGTAATAGCATTAGAAAAAAATTATCTGAGCTAGTCATTGGTTCATATATATTCCTTTAGAAGGGAATGCTTTTATCATGTATTCAAATGACGTATATTAATGCTAAAAACATATTAAAAAAGTATCAAAATTTGGCAGAAAATAATTTGGTCCTTATAGGTTCAGTAATTTTCGGAGTGGCAAAATAATATATATGAAAATTTGATGGTGAATATTCATATTTAACGCAATATTTAAAATATTAAGTAACACTCAACCTTTCTTTAAATATCTCATTAATTATAGTAATTGTCCATTGATGAGTTTGATTTTATTTTATTAATCTATATAAATCTAATTTCCTTATTAATATGTACTCTTGAACATCTATTATAATGTACAGAGCTGGGAGAGCCCGTATCAAATGTGTATTTTCGAACCGGTACGTAATCCAGAAATGTCATGGACATACAAATATAAAACCGTCTGAAAAAAATGGTACAGACCATTGATACGGACTTAATCAAAATTTAGTCTTACCCCATACTTTTTTTCGATTAGAAACTTTGTGGCTTAGTTATTTTATGTTGAATTTGTACATAAACCCCTTGTTATTCTTCTAATATATGGGCAAGTGAGGATACTTGTTACAGAGGAGACATGTTACACTGGCAATAATATAAAAAAGTAAAGTAATCTAATTATTCTGGTCATATACAATTTGAATAACTTCCTTTGTTTATCAAATAAACATAAAACCCGGGTTGCCAAATGCTTAGAGTAATAGAAAAATTCCAACATTGATATTTTTAACACAAAAAGTAAACATTTTAGTTAAGTGTTTTTTGATATAAATCACATGTTATGATAAAACATGAGATTTTTTTTTTCATTAAATGTGATAGTCTAGCATGTTGTTCAATTAATTAACATGCTTTTAATATATTATTTTAGTTCACAAATTCAGTTCACATAATTTATTCTGATTCCAACATTATGGAGGAGACTTCTTACATCCCATTTTTATTATATGTATTATATTAAATTATTTTTTTGTTTTTTTGTGTAATTTCATGTTATACTATAATTATCAATCACAGTTGATAATTTTTTTTTCATTTTATTATTAACTATGCTCTATTTCCGTAAATGTTTTATTTGTTTATCTTATTTATGTGATTATAAGTATTACCATTATGCTGACAAACTGTAATAAATATTAAAATAAATACTTGAATATAATGAATGGCAATTTTTACATGTTTTTTCATGTTGTTTTATGTCTAATCCTACCCTGTATCATATCTTTTCCTGGTGTATCAAGTATCCTACTGTTGGTTAGTTTTGAAAACACCAATAAATGACTATTAATTATTGCACTACATCAAAAATACTTTGGAATTATTTTTGTGAGGTAACTATTTATGTCATGTGGACGGGCGTTGAATTATCTTTTAAATTGTGAAATTTATTTGATTTTTGTAACGTGTATGTAGGTAAGTTTCAGCAACACGAGTTCGTCTCCTTTGAGACATTGTACCTATCAATTTTATTCAGATACTGAAATAAAGAAGTGCTAGCTTTCAATTACTGCGTTTAATTCCGGAGACACTACATGTATCCTCACTCTCCCCCATAGTATACGTATATTACAAATTCATTGCATTATTTCACTATATTTCTTAATATTTATGAAAAAAAGTTTTTATTGTTATTAAACTGGTTTTTTAGGACCCCAAAGGACTGAAACTAATAATGTTGACGTCATGTGACAATATTTTACTCAGTTTCACTCAAAATAGCAATATTTAGTATAGCTGAGTTGCTTACTAAGCAACAATTTAGCTCATATCTATGTTAATAGAAATATGTAATTCTATTAACCTTGTCTCTTATGAACATTGGTACAGACAAATTTTCTGTAAACTTTTATTTCCCCCTATTATTGACATTTACGCTATAATGATAAGAGCAGCTGCAGGATATTCAGCCCTTTCTATCAAAATTCTTCTCTCATCATCTTCGTCGTGGGCATGAACCGGAAAAAATTTAAGCTGGTTAAGGCCTCAATTGTAGTTACATAAGACTGACGCAAGGTGGCGCTCAAGTGTATTGTTGCAACTCTTATTATCAGAGCCTTATAATAAGAGTCACGTTCGAAAATTGCTCCAAAAATTTTTAGAGACGCAAAATAATCCATTAGAAGACGTATCATTTCGTAAGGATATCAGACTGGTCCAATCACTTGTCGGCTTTTCTTCATCAATATAGAATGACTTGCATTCATTACAAGTTCAATCAAATTTAATGAATATCTATCATTACTGTAAAATATTAAGGTAATTAACATATAGGTGTATATTTACTCACCATAGTTGTCAGATAATCCAATCTAACACCTATCCAATCGATAAGGTTTTGTATTCCACGATTTCACTCTTAATGATTTTTTTCTTTTCAATATGGCGAGCATTAGATCCAAAAGCTCGTTCATAAACCTCATCTAAAGTACATTTTTTATTTCTTTTTTAGAATGCCACGCTGAGCTATAGCTGCTACAAACGCTTGTTGTTAAAAATGAGTCATTCGAAGATAATCAAACAAAAAAACAGACAATTTTGATTCATTAACATAGATTTGATAAAAATAAAAATAATTATGTTACTAACAAATCACGAGGGAACACAATTCATCATTAAAATAGAGGAGTAGAAAACATTGATATAATATATCACCTTAAACATGTTGGTTGTCACTTTGATTATGTTCTGGGGGATTTTTGTGTAATGAAGTTGGGCCTTTTTTCATTAACACACATTAAAAAAAGGCCTTTGCTACATACGACCAAAGTGTCACTACCTTGAAAATATCTGCCATGTCATCCTAGACCGTAAAGTTGGTGTACTAAAGGGTTAGGAAAAGGGATAAGAGATGTATTGCTGAAGAGTACGGAATTTTTTGAAAATAATACCTCTATATATGAAATTTTACGTATTATAAATAAAGTGTCTGGGCGATATTGAGACGTACTGTATCACTTTTTAGTTACATTCATTTATAATGTGGGATATTTAATTATTTACTTAATTACCCCTTAAAAGATTGATTATTCGAAATAGCCATCAATTACACATAAACATTATTAAATCTAAATTAGGCAAATTAAGGAAAGGGAAAATTTATAAAAAAATTAATCCACGGAGAGTTTAATAATCTAAAAGGTTTTTTCAGAGGCTATATTCTTCTTTAAATCTTTTTGAATCTCACCATACATTTTTATTAATATGCCTATTTAAATGATATTAAATCGGTATGAATTTTTAGTACCTTAATTTTTCAGCTTTTTTACAAGTTTCTGAATTATTTGTTAAGCTAAAAATTATTATACACCCTAGGATGACTGAAAAAGGATTACTTTAGGTTGCACAATTTTTTAAAAGCCCACCTCTAACATTGAAGCTCTTGAAAAAAAACTACTTAAAATGTGATGATTTTGTTGATATACTCAAAGTAAACGAAAATGGACTATATTACGGAATTCTAGAAACATGGAAGACTCACGCTTTTAATTTTTCTTTTTTTTCCTTACAGGTTAGGTAGGTTTTGGTGCTTTGTTCTTTTATTTAGTTTTTTATATTTTTCTATTTAAATGATATTAAATCTTGGTATGTAATTTTTAAATTTACTCCATAATTACTTTTTTTAACTATTATTATTAAATTAATGTAATTTATTAGAAGTTATTTGATTGTTTTTTCATACACCAATTATTTGTTAAATCGCTGGATAAAAAATGCATACCCTACCCTCTACACTCGTTCTCTTATGATGAATGCTTAAAAAGGGCATGCCTTAAAGCGATTACTAGGCAATCTTGTGGAGTCTAGGCACCTTCTAAGAATTCACGAGTTGCTCTCTTTATTTACAAGACGATGATTTTGTTACAAAAAGTCAGGATAAGATCTGGAAGAGTTGAAAAAACAGTCAAAATCGGTGGATTTCCTCTCCCTGTAATGGAAGAATCCTTCATTGTACAGATACCCCTTCTCATCAAGGTCTGTCATAGTGACTTCTCAAGAATACATAAATTCCTAAAGATCTTTCTATTGAATCATCGTATACTTCTACATAATGAACTATGGAGTTCCATAAAACGACAAAATAATTAACTAAAAGATCCAGTGAGGAACAGAGAGAGTTCTCATCCACCATTGAAGTTCTTGATCCTTTTTCTCTTCAAGTCCTCTTTACTTCTTCACCTATTCTAAGAACTCTATTTCATTGATAAATGTTCTTGATGTAGTATATAATGCAGAAATAACTCATCTCAATCACATTGATATCAATTCAATTTATATAGGTGGAGTTTGAGATGTATTGTCTCTATGGATAATTATATAACCTGGACACTTTAACCCTCATCCCTAATCAGTAAATTATTTAATAGTTGTGTGTCTCTTTTGTGATTGGGAAACAATGGAAGATGACTCTAGACTCGCCTCTCTTTTCTCGATAGTTTTGTCTGGAAAGCATTCTATTCTATTCTGCTATTACATATAAATATCTTGTTTCAAATCATCCTATATTTATATTATTGAAGTGAAGAGTTATACAAAGAAAAATAGAATGGAAAATACAGTGAGGAACAAAGAAATTTTTCATTTGCGACCCACAAATCCTTCATTGTAACTCTTGTGTTGAATCCTCCTACAGTCAACTCCGCTTCAACTACTACTTTAAGTAAATGTCTCCTTGGTAAGAGTCCTTTTGTGTCCTAAATGCCTATAACGCACGAATCATAACTAAATAGTCTTTATCACAAATATCCATTCCATTTATAAATTTTAATTCGTGCTATACTGCAAATATGGACGATTATACATCCTCAACACTTCAAGCATCACTTCCTATTTCATTAGTACTCGTAAGACTAGTTTTCCTTTGGAAAACTAGTGGAAGATTATTTTAAACTCTCTAAGATAAGATTATCCTCCTTTCTCCTTATTTTAGTCTGTAATGCATAACTCATTGATCCTACTAAAAATAGATAGTTATTGGGAACTTGTAAGTGACTATTTGCTTTAAAAAATATAAGTGACTTCTTAATTTTAATAGATTTCTTTTGGAATATCTAAATGTTGTTACAATTCCTAAACTTATTGACTCGGGAATCTTTTTCTTAACATCTAAATTGCTTGTTAGCATATTGGAATATTATTCTGTCGAAGATCTAGAATCTTTACAAAAATAAATAAATTTCTAAGCGTGTGCCATACGACCTAATTATAAGTTCCTAGATAGAAGACCATATAGTTAAAATGTATCAAAATAACAATACGATTGTTGGAGTATTAATTGAACAAATAAAAATAATGAGAACATCAATTGTATTCTCTAAATTTAAATTCCCTATTTATGAGTTCTCCATTATCTTATTTTTTTATCTTATTGATTGATTTGGTTTTATTTTGGACATGGAAATGATATTTTGTTATTGAAATTTAGACAACCGTCTTACACCGTAACACCAGACGTCCATATGTGCTGTAACTTTACCTTTCCCTAACCATCTTAAAAAACTTACTTATTCGTTTACAGTCAATGTGGGGCTATCATTTTCATGAAGAAAATACTTGTCAGCAAGATCTAAGTCATTATCATAAGTCCAAAAGTTCAAAGAGTGGAGATTTTTTTTCTTTTTTTGACGAAAATTGACGGGATAAAAAGGATGTCAAATAAAAAAAACTCTGCTTGTGTTCATGTTAAAAAAACTCGAAAGATTATTTAACTATCTTTTATCAATAAAATTTAGACTTATAAAATCTTTATTTATTTATTTATATTGTTGTATTCTACAGAGGCAAGGAAACCAATCATCTTCATTTTAAATCTAATAGAAGGTTGATTGTTCTCATACACAAATTATTTTTAACTTCTGAAAAACAGAAAGTATTCTTCTTATCCTGCAACGTAAAAAAAGCGCGAGTCTTCCATGAGTCTAGAATTCAATGACTATATAAAAGTAATTTTTTTGAAGACACCGATTCCAAAGCAATTTTGTACGATACATTTGTAAAAAAATAGATGTGTTTGTCTATAATCCACCATGCACAATTATCCAAAAAAAGTTGAACATTCTGCTAAGAAGATACCATAAATCATTCTTGACTATAATAAAAACAAAGTTGAGTGGATTGTGCAAAATGATGGACAAACATTTTATTACTCATTCTGGTAGATACTGATGGTCAATCACAGTTTGAAGCAATTTGCTTGATATTGCTGGAATAAATGAATCTGTAATTTTTAGTCCCTCAAGAGTAGAAAAACCTGCCTGGGGAAAAAATATTATTTGGCTTGCTGAACAACTCGTATCAGCGTATGTAGAAAGAAGAAGAATGATACAAAACTTGGGAAACAACGAAAAAACTGTCAAATTGTTGAGGGGTGTAAAAATATGGCAATCACAGTTTGAAAATAACTTTATGTAACTGTAGTAACTATTAAATATTTATTGATAATTTTTATTTAAAATATTACTAGAATAACTCTATATATATACTATTAATTGTAAAATATTTATAATATTGAAAAAGAAAATACACTAAATGAAAAAAAAAAAACTTTATAATTTACATTTATTAAAAAAAAAAAAACACTGGCTAAAAGTCGTAAACGACTTTGTCGTCATCCTAGGATATAATTTTTTCAGTCATCCCAGCGTTGAAGTGAGATTTTAAACGTCATACCTTCAATTTATTACTTGTCACTCGGATAAGAAATATCTTTATTGTATATATACATGGATACATATAAGGCTAATGTATATATATATAGGGTTGGGCAAAAGATAGAGTAAAATAACCGATATATGATTAAAAAAAGGAATAACGGTTGGTACTATTTATTCTTTTATGCTCATTCTTAAATAGATCATCGTGATGTTGGGTATCCTGTATAAGTTTGCCCGCACTCTTTCTATCTCGAAATTGGAGACAGTGACAGAGGATAGTTGAAATCCAAATCTCGCAACCTTTTAATAATCAGGAAATAACTTCGGTACGTCAAGTGAAGAAACGCGAAGCAAAAGAAGGATCTCAACTTTTTTGAGTTATCCGGATAATTAGCACAATGATGCCCATTACATTAATCCAAGAAGAAGAAGTATATCAGAAATAATATTCCCTAATTGGACTATTTCGATAGCTTTGGATAAAAACATTTTCTTTTGGAAGGATTGTGAATTAAATTTAAACGGATTGGAAATTATGACTCCTTTAATTTAATGTTTTCAATTTGTTTTAGAATGCTTCTTTTCTTTATTTAAGTATGCCTTTCCACACAATGAGACCTCCCATCTAATTTTGTGACCCTTCGAATAACTCGAAAAAGTCGCGATCCTTCTTTCGCCTCTTGTTCCTTCACTTGACGTACCAAAGTTATTTCCTTATTATTAAAAGGTTGCAAGAATTGAATTTCAACTATCCTCTGTCGCTGCCTCCAATTTCGAGATATAATGAGAAAGTATGACTTGCAGGAAAACTTATACAGGATACAGAGGTGTTTACATCCCATTCTGAATGATGAATTTCCTTTTATTTTTGCATATTTTTTCAAAAATCCATAAAAAAATTTGTATCTACAATATTTTCTCTGCATTGGTACTAATTTAAATATTAAAGGTTCTCCTCTCTATAAGAAATTACCTTACCTCGTTGGATATAGACAGAGTAATTCCAATTTATCCTGGCACAAAATTAAATCTTTTTATTACCCGCAAACGTCACACTTTTTCATTAGTTTTTTTTGTTTAGTCTGTGGGAACAATAGATGGCGTATCGAATTTGAAAACATTGTTATAACAAATATAACAACGCATACTTATTAATACTAAATAATTTATCTTGCTATTGAAATTATGACTATTGCAATTCAGTAAGACATTATAAAATTTAGCCACTCAATAAATAAAAGGATATAATTTACCTCATACATATTCAAATATTCCTAAGATCAAATAAAGTGACTCGGAAGTCGAAAAATATCAAACATATCGGGGACAATAATTTGGAAACATTATATTAAGGACAAAATAATGTAGTTATAACTCACGAAGTTTTATTAATTTGCTGGACAGCGATGTAGTTGATATCTTTAAGAATACGTTAAATCTATTATACTTTAGGTCTAAATCTATTAAAATTTATGAAAATTAATAATCAAGGTACTAAATAGTAACTAAATCGCTGAATAACTAGTTTGAAAAATAATCATATTATAGAACTACTTAATCCGATTGTGAAATTTTTTTATAGAGGCGCCTTCTACGTTTATAACATATCTATTTGCTAATCAATATTTTTTGTTCAATACTCATCACGTCAATACACTATTTATGTTAAAATTTACGCCGCTATTGTTCTATAAGCTGTCGATTTTTATGATTTTTTCTTCTGTTCTTTGTTTTGAACGTTGATTCAGGTCAGCTTTAAGCGACTAGAATTAACGGACCATGATCTTTATTACTCTTCCCATATTAATTATTATTATGAATATATTTTTATCAAATTTGTTAAAAAATTTAATGGAGTAACTTCTCAAACATAACCATGTACACTGTTAAATATTATATATATTTCAAAAGGGTAGTAGGGAAAATAGGAATAAACCGGCTGATAAATTGATTGACGATAATCCAGCCACTTTGATTGAAGTGAGTCCCAAGATATTGCGCTAGATTGTAAAAAAATAAGATATTTATTTACCAAAAATGGTCATAATAAAAAGAAAAGGAATATTACTTTCCATTAAAAGCACCCCTGCCATTTAATGAAATATGGGCACATTTTATTTAAAAGGTCACAAAAAGGCTTGGCCTTTCACAAAAAAGGTTGTTTTTAAAATAAAGTTAAACATTTATTCCTAAGAAACGTCACTCAAATCATAATACAAAATTTATATAAAAAAAGGCCGCTGCAAAATATTTGTTTCCTATATAAAAAAAAGAAAGCATTGATTAATGGTTCAAAAATATGAAAATATTTAAGAAAAATAAAATTTTCATAGTGGGGCTTAGACCTTGTTCAATTGATTCCAATTGAAATAGTCTTTGCTAAGCTGAGAACAATTTGAACAATTGTTATATAGTAACTCCATAATTGGAAAGAATTGGCAAACAAGAAACTGATATTGGGTTTTTTTCTGTTTCTTTTTGGTGAAAAAGAGTCTGAGATAAAATATGCTTAATTATTTAACCCAAATTAACTAAAACATTATACCAAATATTTATACAAAACTATATCAACAATAGTAATAAATTAATGAAGAAGCAATCTATTAATTTCTTTAACAAATGATATTCTGAAATCAATATTCCAAGAGTTGTTCATGATTCATTTTTAATGAGTCGAAAATATAGTCTTGAGTCTAAGAGCTCGAATCCAAATGGAGTCCTAAGTTTATTCACTTTGAGTCTGTGTTGAGTCTTAATCATAGTTTAATGTGGCTTTAGTGTTAATCTAGTCAATGTCTGGACTCTGAGCGTGTTCCTAACACAGTAACACACTGATTTATCCTGTTTATCCATCCATGATGCAAGCGAGTATACTGTAAAATTCTTTGTGGCTCTTATATGGTATATGTAAGTACTGTTGTGTCAGTCCTTATGTACGACTAAAAATTGAAGTCCCGTCCAGTTCAGTTTCGGTTTGATTCAGTTCAGTACTGCTTATCAGTGCTAAAACTTATTCAGTTTCGTCATTTGGGACGTCACTCAAATTTATTTCTTATTTTTTCAAATATTTCAAGTATTTCTTAAGGACCGGCCCAAGGACTAATAGGACCGGTTCTAGGGCTGAACTGGACCGAATAAATAAAGACTCACACGTCACTATGTGTAAGTACCCCACAAAAAAGTTACATTAAAAGATAGTGAAAATATTCACATGAAAATGTAAAAAAAAAAATCAAATCCGTTTTTTCAAAGAAAAAACCCCGCATACAAAAAAATGTTGATTACATAATATGATTAGAACATATCCGTAGACCACAAAAGAACATTTTTGAGCAATAACGCTTTTTGTTTTTTGACTCAAAAATAATTATCAAGAGACAATTAGTATTTGAACACAAATCAAAGTTTAAATGTCTAATTAAACATTTTTTAATTACTATTATTAACTAAAAACAATCTGCTGTCCAATAACCTTTTTTGCTCAGACATGCAATGTTTTAGTACCATGTGTTTAAAAGTCACAACTAAATAAAGTGACTAAGGACAAGGCTACTCGAGTCAATTACGTTTAAATTTCTCTATAAGTAATTAATTTTCAAGTTTTTGTTGTTGTTGTGGAAGCTTTGTAAATTTCTAACAAATGTTTGTCCCAGAGTGAAGGTTTTCTTTGGTGAAAATGAAAAGTAACTAATGTTTCCTATAATTCTAATATCTTAAAGGGGACATCCGGCCCAAGAAATTAAGACGACAAAAGTTAAAACAAGGGTGTGTTTTGTATAAAAAGGTTGAGACCCCCTGTTCCATATTGGTATTTAGAGTAAAGTCTACTTTGAGAAAATTAATGCATGAAATGCCCAACCCATGATGAGAAGCCTTTCCAAGGACAAATTCCCATACTTATTCATGATCATTATACTTTTTCATAAAACAAAAAAAACAACTTTGTCCTGGTCAATTCCGATCATTTCTTTCTTAATCCAGAAGAGTATATAGGTACACGGCAAATCTTAGACAATGAGAAAGATCTTAGGGCAGTTTTGAAATCATTTAATAATGTATGAACATTAAATACATTTGTGGTTGAGCAGCACTGCTGGGACGTGAGGTTGATACAATGATACGTTACGATATTTAAAGTCCTTGACTTTATTTAATGACTATGTGTGTATTGTACAATGTACAGATATGTCGATATTTCATGGAAATGAACTACATATCTATGTATAGGGTACATGTTTTGTTTTTTATTCCTTCCAAATAATTTCACAAATAAAGTAGAGATAGCCAAGTAATCTGTAATTTGTAAGATAATTGAGATGAACCATAAAATGTATATTTTGATTAATAAATACTTTGTTAAAATATTACAGGGCGTCCGCAGGGGGTGGGCTGGAGGGGCTGTAGCTTCATCCCCCAAAAAATAAATAAATAAAGGAATTTGGCTTTTTGATAGAAAAGTTAATATTTGAAATTTTTTTTTCAAAAAATTCAAATATTTAAAATTGAATTGAATTTTTCAATTTTTTTTCCAATAAAATTAATATTAGAAATTTAATTCTTGAAATTTTTTGAGAATAACTATGATATTTTGAAATTTGTTTCTAAAAAGTTTAATTTCTTATGAATAGCTGTGGATTTCTTGAAATTTAATTTTAGAAATTTTTTTCCAAAAAAAATAATTTTATAAATTTTTTCCCAATAAAATAAAATATATAATCCTCTATTATATATTAATATAATATTATATAGATATATTTTAAGGAAGTTCGAAAGTATTTCATTGCTTAGAATTTAATAATGAAGCAGAGGGAGTGAATTCATTTTCCTCTTTTGAATTTGTCCACTCTATTTGACACAAAACTAAGTGTAACAAAAAAAATATGTAATACTTTTTAAAAAATATGTATTTATTTGAGACTATTCAAAACAAGGTAGACATTATAAAATAATATTATGTACAGATAATAAGTTACAATTCATTATCATATTAAAGAAAGATATCTGAAGGTTTTCAATGTGAAATACAGAAATTATCTTATTTTTTTCTACAAAAAATCGTAAAAAAAAAATAGTATTGCAAGTTGTAAAGGATATTTCACAACCATGTAGTTTATGTATTAATCTTAAATTAATTAATACAAAATATGTAAAAGATTGGATAATGAGTGAACAAAAGGTATTTATGTCCTTATTGTCACTTTCTTTTGAGGAGTTTGCAGAATAAAATATTTTCACTTACTTTGTCAAAGAAAGAAGAAATGAATAAAATAATGGATTATGGGAACGTGGGAAAGGATTGGAGCACAATGGGAAATGAGTTTCACAACTCTGTATTTCAAGGCCTCCATGTAGGTAGTTAGATAGGTACGTAATAATATGGCCGGCCAGGAAAACGAGCCTGCCTAGTTCTGAACTTGTTCACCATGCCCTTTATGATTCAGAAAAGCGTTTTCTTTCATCATTCCATTTAAAACCCTCTCCAAATGATCGCAAGAGGCCTTTTTAGTTTCACAGACACGATGTTCTTCAGCCTCTTTCTTTCCATCTAGGATCTCTGCGGCAACATTGTATCTTTCTTGGATATAGGGTAGATACTCCATCCCTTTTTTGATGGTTTTGCCCAAATAGCCCTCTCCAAGTACGTCATCAGGTCGTGAGTACACCTCACAGACTAGCTTTTTTCGACATTCCGGCTCGCGAAGACTCTCATCAGCTGCGTTATAGATGTCATAGGCAAGATGGATGAGTCCCATTATTCTGCTCTCGCTCTTGGTTATTTTTGTTTCTTCTGAGGCTTGTCGGCGGCGGCGTCGAGAAGATCCTTCATAAATGTCTTCATAGGTGCCTGCTAAAAGGTCATCCCTGTAAAATATGACAAAAAGGATTCATCAATGAACAAAAGCTATTATATATTTTCATTTTGAATGAAAGTGAAATAATTGCTCAAAGCCAAATAGAGAAATTTTTGAGTACAAATGGCATATGTGTTAGTAATAACTTTCATTATTTGTTGTTAATTATGTGGAATTTTTTTGGCGAAAATATATTTTATAATTAACTTTTCAGTATTAATACAGAACATACGTACATAAGGTTACACAGCATGCCTCTAAGTAAAGTTTAACGACATTTGTAGTCTTATGTAGACTGAAATTAATTCAACAGATGACTATTAAATTATGCAAAGAAATACACAGTTAGTATTTCTCAATGAATAATTAAAATGGTCACCATTAGTCTGACTCCAAGGGGTTTTATTCTATATCAATGATTCAAGAGTACTTACGTATCTTGGGATGCATAGGCATGGGAGAACCGTTCAAAAATCTCAGGACCAAAGGAGTCCACAAGCATTCTATCAATGCGGGATGTGGCATAAACATCCAAGGCATAGAGAACAGCTGAGAAAAGGAGTAAACTTCCAATGATGAGAGTGCCAGTGATTGCAATGGTTGAGTTGAAACCTCCGAGAGTCAAATCAAAAGTTCGTGGCTCCAAACCCAATTCCTCCTCATTCACTTTATCCTGATGATGGTCAATTGCGCTGATCCCAGGAGAGAGGGTGCCTATAAGGACTACGACGGATAAGAACATTAGACTATTCTTTTCCATGATGACAGTCTGTTGTATTTGAATGCTGAGGATCTACTGTTTTTTGTTAATGTGCTCCAGTCCTAAATATTAATTTTTCCCATATTATTTTTCTACAATTTACGGCGTTAGTGAACGAAGGGGATGGTGCCTACATACATGCATGAATATTATACTACGAGAGAAAACTCAAGGCACCCTCCTCCCTACTGTCTAAGGATACACATATTCCTATCACTGTAGTAGGCAAGATACGCATTTGAATGGTTATTTACATTGAAGAAGAAAAAAAAACACGTCTCAGAAAGTTGATCGACGTACTTTCAAGACATTATTTTTTTTTTTTTTACTTATTAGCAAAAGTTATATCCTGTCCCAAAAGATGATTTCAACAGAGTTATTGCTTTTTACTCTCTAATTATACTATATCTATATATGTGATATGAAATCGTTGAAAGTGTTTGTTCATCTCAATGTTAATTCGTGGTTTCGAGGTGTCATTAAACTGTGTATTGCTACGAGTTATAACTATTACAAAAATTGTTTACAAAGAATTATTACTTATGTGTCCTATTGAAGGATAATACTTATGTACATATGTAGAGTTTGTTCCTACACGTTTGTAAAAAGAGCAGAAAGCAAGTACTTTTTGCATAGACATTTTCAAAGAAATGAAGGATAATTATGAATCAACCTGTAGATTTTCTCAAATCAAAAAACTTAACATTTAAAAAGAATCCAAACCCAGATAGAGCACATCCACAAAAAAACAATAAACCTTGAGGGTAGTCCTTGATAAACAACCACATCTGATATCCTCATATTATTAAGAAGAACCCTGCCTTATATGTATATAAAAATATCTACATATTATCTATATAGAAAATGGAAATAGAACTTAAAAAGATATATTTACATCCTTATATTTGAAAAAACTTGTGGACTTTATGTAGAACTATAAGTCCTACCCAACCTACAAGTTTCTTGACATACAAATCGTGGTGTTTTTGGATTATATTGTGAGGCTGGTATGGGCAGCAAATAATTTGCAATCAGGCATGAGCAAATTAGTAAACCATTAAAAGATGAAAATTCATCCTTTTTGTTCAAAAACTAATTAATGGTCCTCACACAAACTACAAATAATAAAAAAGATGGACTTATTATATAATAAAAAAAGTTATTTGACAAAAAATAAGGAAAATTAAGATCAAAAATATTAAATTAAAGAATATTAATTTGAAAAAGGTAAGAAAGAAAATTGGGCAAAAATGAGGAAATATTTATCTTTTGTTAAAGCCCCACATTTGCAAAAATCAAGCCTGTTCCTTAGGGAGTCTAAAAATATTTTAAAGGGTGTGGCAAATCAAAAGATGATTTGAAATTTATTTTGTAAAAAATTAAAGGATCCGAAATTCCTAACAAAGGCCTAAATTTTTGCTCATTTGAGTCATATCTTATAACATTAATTTAAATAGGAAAAATTGATTGGGTATATGAAGTAATTGAGTAACAAGCTCGGTCACAGAACAATGCTTCCACGGGGAGAGGGATGAAGGGGCCGTAGCCCCCCAAAAAAAAAAAAAATTAAGGATTTTTTTTTTGTTACTAGAAAATTCAATATTTGAATTTTTTTTCGAAAAAATTATTATAAATTTAATTAATTTTTTTCCAAAAATGTAGTTGTCTGTATAGCCATGGATTTTTGAAATTTTTCTCCTAAAAATTTAATATTTAAATATGTTTGAAAAAAAAAATTATATTTGATATTTAATTTTAAAGTTGTTCACAAAAAATGAAAAAAAAAATTATTTTTTGTGAACAACTTTTGATTTTGAAATTTTTTTTTCAAGTTTAATTTTTTTGAGAATAGCCTTGAACTTATGAAAAAAAAATTCTAGTTTAATTTTTTTTGAGAATAGCATTGGAGTTTAGAAATTTTTTTTCATTTTTTTAATAGATGTTTCAAATTTTTTCCGAAAAATTTACTATTTGAGATTTAATTTTTGGATATTTTTGAGAAGAGTTATGAATTTTTGAAAATTTTTTCCAAAAAAATTTATTTTTCTGTGAACTCCTGTGGGTTTTTGAAAAAAAAATCCCAAACAATTTGATATTTTAAGTTATTTTCTAAAAAAAAAATTTCAAAATTTCAAACTTTTTTTTTTTGCAAAAATATTCCAAAAAGAAAGCCCAAAAACCCCAAAAAACTATCTGGAGACCGGATTAAACTCTTATGTCCAAGTACCAGTGTATCTAAATTAGTGTTAGGAACACTGCGAGATTATAGAAACAAAAAATTTCATTAGTTCCATCGTCTAAGATAAGAGAGTATTTTATAATTTATGTAAACATATTTAGGCCTAATGAAACAATCTTTCTACATCTACCCTTTGATAAACAGGACTTCATATTACATTAGC